>NC_090305.1:49117707-49401589 GCF_039906515.1 Pseudorca crassidens
CCTCCACCACGTGTGTACCCAAAGGAGCGCTGGGCAGTGGGTGTTCTCAAGGCCAAGAGAGAAGCCCTTGTTCTGTGCTGCACCTGCTGGGTGGTTCGAAGGTTTTCTCACCTTCCTGCTCTGGAAGCTTTTCAGAGCTGAGGCTACGCCTGGGCTGCGAAAGCAGAGAGGCGTAGAGGCCTTTCACACGGAAGGCGTGGGCCTGTTTCCCATGGAGAAAGTGTACGTCGCCCAACCCCCACCCCCACCCCTCCCCACCCCAACCCACCCCCAGCTGGAGGCGTGCGGCTTGACACCATTTTGTCCTGCCCATGGAAAATACAAAGAGGCCTACACGATTTGGGCTGTCTGGCGAAAGAATTTTGAATCGGCGGCACCCTGAGTACCTTTCCCGAAGTTTGCTTCCTAGCTGGTTAAACTCGGCATTCGGAGGCGAGGTGAGAGCAAACTTGCTCCGCGCGCGGCCAAGTGCCTTGATGCCCTGCCCTAAATGTTTGAGCTTCTGGCCAGCGTCACGCAAGTACTTTGACACGTAGGTTCTCACTTTTACTCCAAGCTGTCCCTGTTGGCTGAAGCAGTCGGCGTGTCTGTGTCGCAGCCTGGGAGGCCGGGCGTTGGGGGAGTCTGCCAAGTGACTGGCCTCCATTTATAGCTAACTGAGAAACGGCGTCGAAGCTTTCGGGAGCCTCTTACAGGGAATGGTTGCAGTTCGGAACTGGAGACTGTGCTGGCCAACGTCAGCAGCTCCTCTCCCTCGGAGGGCTCTTGGTGTGCCGACCCCTAACAGCCAGCACGGTCCCCAGCTCGTGAACGGTCCCATTGCGAGCCGGTCTCGTCCGTGAAAGAGCCACGTGAGGCTGATCTCCAACAGTCGGGCTCCACACCTGGAGCCTTTGGGACAGGGCAGTCCTGAGCCGATGTGCCCACCAGGGGACGCGACCAAAGTTTACGTACCACAGGAAAGCGCCATCAGGGCCTCGTGTTCTCTCCATGAAATGAACGTGAGCTTGAAGGGTGACGCGTCAGCGTGCACTGTGAACAGCTCGCTGGCACGCCTGTCTTCGGCCCCTCTCACGGTCTCACGCACCCGGGCTCAGTTCCGTGTAGGAATGCTGAGTGGGAGCGCCAGCCTCGCTTCTGGACTCTAAAGCCTTCCACCCCCTAATGGCAGGTTGTGTGTGTCTCTCACGTGGGGGGAGGAATGAGGTCGCCCACAGAGGTTCTGCCATGAAAGATCTAAAGACGCACGCTGCTGAGGAGCTTGCTCCTCATGGAGCGTCCCCGAAGGCCAGAGGAATGCCGAAGGTCTCTTTCAAAGCTGCCGGACGCTCTGCCGTTCTAGGCCTGAGATAGGGACCTTGTGACGGCACTGTAACCCCGCGAGGTCCAGGAGACATCGCCAGTGCGAGTGGCAATCCGCAAGGAAGAACCTTCAAGGCGGAGTGTCCTTCCCTGTACAAAACGGCGCCCAAGTGGCTGAGGCAGGGAGCATTTTCCTTCACAGAACCGGCATCCTCGTAGGCCTGTGGGTTACTCTAAAGAAACGACACTGTGAGCAACCTCTTCGAAAAGGCCTTCGCAAGCGACTTGGAGACAACAGCAGCGCAGTGGAGGCACAGACCATTATCCTAGAGAGCAGCAGCACAGTGTCTCCAGCAGCGATCGCTTCCCGGAGGATACTTAAGCCACACCGAGATTCCAGCAGGGAGTTTTGCCTTGTAGCAGTACAACTCACTCAGGAAAGAGGGATGAGGTGTAGGGCTAATCTACGTGCGCTCACGCTCTGTGTCCCCGAGAAGGTTTCACGGAGCAGAATGCATCACCGACCGCTACCACGTGTGTGCACCAAAGAAGCCCTGTGCCGTGGGTGTTCTCAGGCCGACAGCGAAGACCTAGGTGTGTGCTGCACCCGCGCTCGGTGGTTCACACGTTGCGTGACCCTGTGCCTTTGGAAGATGTTCAGAGCGGGTGGCACCTGCGTGCTGCGAGCGCAAGAGGTGTAGAGTGTAGAGGCCTTTCACACTGGAGGAAGGGCTTGCATCTCATGGAGAAAATGTGTACGTCGCCCGGGAGACGGAGGCGCGCTCCTGACACCGCTTCCTCTGCCCGTTTAAAGCACAAGTGTTTGTACTCGATCTGGGCTGCCTGGTGAAACGCTTGGCAGTCCGCATCACCCTGAGCACCTTTCCTGAAGTTTGATTCGTAGCTGGGTAAACTCGGGCTTCAGAGGCTTAGATGGGACCAAACGTGTTCAGCTTGTGGCGAAAGCCTTTGACCAGAGGCATATACGCTTGTGCTTGGGGCGAGGGCTAGGCAAGAACGTTTACACACTGGGTTTTTATCTTTACCCTAAGCTGTCCCTTTCGGCGGCCGCAGGCGGAGAGAACCCGCGGAGAGAGAACAGCTGCGAAGTGGATGCACAGAACAGTCACCTCGATACCAGCCCCGGGGTCCCAAGCAACGATCCTTCCCCGGAGGGTACTTAACCCACCCAGGGATTCAAGCAGGGAGTTCGCCTTGTCCAACTCGCACAGGAGACTGGCATGAGACGTAGGGCTCATCTACTTGCGTTCACACTACGTGGCCCGGAGAAGTTCTCACGGAGCCGAATCCAGCACCCTTCCTCCACCACGTGTGTACCCAAAGGAGCGCTGGGCAGTGGGTGTTCTCAAGGCCAAGAGAGAAGCCCTTGTTCTGTGCTGCACCTGCTGGGTGGTTCGAAGGTTTTCTCACCTTCCTGCTCTGGAAGCTTTTCAGAGCTGAGGCTACGCCTGGGCTGCGAAAGCAGAGAGGCGTAGAGGCCTTTCACACGGAAGGCGTGGGCCTGTTTCCCATGGAGAAAGTGTACGTCGCCCAACCCCCACCCCCACCCCTCCCCACCCCAACCCACCCCCAGCTGGAGGCGTGCGGCTTGACACCATTTTGTCCTGCCCATGGAAAATACAAAGAGGCCTACACGATTTGGGCTGTCTGGCGAAAGAATTTTGAATCGGCGGCACCCTGAGTACCTTTCCCGAAGTTTGCTTCCTAGCTGGTTAAACTCGGCATTCGGAGGCGAGGTGAGAGCAAACTTGCTCCGCGCGCGGCCAAGTGCCTTGATGCCCTGCCCTAAATGTTTGAGCTTCTGGCCAGCGTCACGCAAGTACTTTGACACGTAGGATTCTCACTTTTACTCCAAGCTGTCCCTGTTGGCTGAAGCAGTCGGCGTGTCTGTGTCGCAGCCTGGGAGGCCGGGCGTTGGGGGAGTCTGCCAAGTGACTGGCCTCCATTTATAGCTAACTGAGAAACGGCGTCGAAGCTTTCGGGAGCCTCTTACAGGGAATGGTTGCAGTTCGGAACTGGAGACTGTGCTGGCCAACGTCAGCAGCTCCTCTCCCTCGGAGGGCTCTTGGTGTGCCGACCCCTAACAGCCAGCACGGTCCCCAGCTCGTGAACGGTCCCATTGCGAGCCGGTCTCGTCCGTGAAAGAGCCACGTGAGGCTGATCTCCAACAGTCGGGCTCCACACCTGGAGCCTTTGGGACAGGGCAGTCCTGAGCCGATGTGCCCACCAGGGGACGCGACCAAAGTTTACGTACCACAGGAAAGCGCCATCAGGGCCTCGTGTTCTCTCCATGAAATGAACGTGAGCTTGAAGGGTGACGCGTCAGCGTGCACTGTGAACAGCTCGCTGGCACGCCTGTCTTCGGCCCCTCTCACGGTCTCACGCACCCGGGCTCAGTTCCGTGTAGGAATGCTGAGTGGGAGCGCCAGCCTCGCTTCTGGACTCTAAAGCCTTCCACCCCCTAATGGCAGGTTGTGTGTGTCTCTCACGTGGGGGGAGGAATGAGGTCGCCCACAGAGGTTCTGCCATGAAAGATCTAAAGACGCACGCTGCTGAGGAGCTTGCTCCTCATGGAGCGTCCCCGAAGGCCAGAGGAATGCCGAAGGTCTCTTTCAAAGCTGCCGGACGCTCTGCCGTTCTAGGCCTGAGATAGGGACCTTGTGACGGCACTGTAACCCCGCGAGGTCCAGGAGACATCGCCAGTGCGAGTGGCAATCCGCAAGGAAGAACCTTCAAGGCGGAGTGTCCTTCCCTGTACAAAACGGCGCCCAAGTGGCTGAGGCAGGGAGCATTTTCCTTCACAGAACCGGCATCCTCGTAGGCCTGTGGGTTACTCTAAAGAAACGACACTGTGAGCAACCTCTTCGAAAAGGCCTTCGCAAGCGACTTGGAGACAACAGCAGCGCAGTGGAGGCACAGACCATTATCCTAGAGAGCAGCAGCACAGTGTCTCCAGCAGCGATCGCTTCCCGGAGGATACTTAAGCCACACCGAGATTCCAGCAGGGAGTTTTGCCTTGTAGCAGTACAACTCACTCAGGAAAGAGGGATGAGGTGTAGGGCTAATCTACGTGCGCTCACGCTCTGTGTCCCCGAGAAGGTTTCACGGAGCAGAATGCATCACCGACCGCTACCACGTGTGTGCACCAAAGAAGCCCTGTGCCGTGGGTGTTCTCAGGCCGACAGCGAAGACCTAGGTGTGTGCTGCACCCGCGCTCGGTGGTTCACACGTTGCGTGACCCTGTGCCTTTGGAAGATGTTCAGAGCGGGTGGCACCTGCGTGCTGCGAGCGCAAGAGGTGTAGAGTGTAGAGGCCTTTCACACTGGAGGAAGGGCTTGCATCTCATGGAGAAAATGTGTACGTCGCCCGGGAGACGGAGGCGCGCTCCTGACACCGCTTCCTCTGCCCGTTTAAAGCACAAGTGTTTGTACTCGATCTGGGCTGCCTGGTGAAACGCTTGGCAGTCCGCATCACCCTGAGCACCTTTCCTGAAGTTTGATTCGTAGCTGGGTAAACTCGGGCTTCAGAGGCTTAGATGGGACCAAACGTGTTCAGCTTGTGGCGAAAGCCTTTGACCAGAGGCATATACGCTTGTGCTTGGGGCGAGGGCTAGGCAAGAACGTTTACACACTGGGTTTTTATCTTTACCCTAAGCTGTCCCTTTCGGCGGCCGCAGGCGGAGAGAACCCGCGGAGAGAGAACAGCTGCGAAGTGGATGCACAGAACAGTCACCTCGATACCAGCCCCGGGGTCCCAAGCAACGATCCTTCCCCGGAGGGTACTTAACCCACCCAGGGATTCAAGCAGGGAGTTCGCCTTGTCCAACTCGCACAGGAGACTGGCATGAGACGTAGGGCTCATCTACTTGCGTTCACACTACGTGGCCCGGAGAAGTTCTCACGGAGCCGAATCCAGCACCCTTCCTCCACCACGTGTGTACCCAAAGGAGCGCTGGGCAGTGGGTGTTCTCAAGGCCAAGAGAGAAGCCCTTGTTCTGTGCTGCACCTGCTGGGTGGTTCGAAGGTTTTCTCACCTTCCTGCTCTGGAAGCTTTTCAGAGCTGAGGCTACGCCTGGGCTGCGAAAGCAGAGAGGCGTAGAGGCCTTTCACACGGAAGGCGTGGGCCTGTTTCCCATGGAGAAAGTGTACGTCGCCCAACCCCCACCCCCACCCCTCCCCACCCCAACCCACCCCCAGCTGGAGGCGTGCGGCTTGACACCATTTTGTCCTGCCCATGGAAAATACAAAGAGGCCTACACGATTTGGGCTGTCTGGCGAAAGAATTTTGAATCGGCGGCACCCTGAGTACCTTTCCCGAAGTTTGCTTCCTAGCTGGTTAAACTCGGCATTCGGAGGCGAGGTGAGAGCAAACTTGCTCCGCGCGCGGCCAAGTGCCTTGATGCCCTGCCCTAAATGTTTGAGCTTCTGGCCAGCGTCACGCAAGTACTTTGACACGTAGGATTCTCACTTTTACTCCAAGCTGTCCCTGTTGGCTGAAGCAGTCGGCGTGTCTGTGTCGCAGCCTGGGAGGCCGGGCGTTGGGGGAGTCTGCCAAGTGACTGGCCTCCATTTATAGCTAACTGAGAAACGGCGTCGAAGCTTTCGGGAGCCTCTTACAGGGAATGGTTGCAGTTCGGAACTGGAGACTGTGCTGGCCAACGTCAGCAGCTCCTCTCCCTCGGAGGGCTCTTGGTGTGCCGACCCCTAACAGCCAGCACGGTCCCCAGCTCGTGAACGGTCCCATTGCGAGCCGGTCTCGTCCGTGAAAGAGCCACGTGAGGCTGATCTCCAACAGTCGGGCTCCACACCTGGAGCCTTTGGGACAGGGCAGTCCTGAGCCGATGTGCCCACCAGGGGACGCGACCAAAGTTTACGTACCACAGGAAAGCGCCATCAGGGCCTCGTGTTCTCTCCATGAAATGAACGTGAGCTTGAAGGGTGACGCGTCAGCGTGCACTGTGAACAGCTCGCTGGCACGCCTGTCTTCGGCCCCTCTCACGGTCTCACGCACCCGGGCTCAGTTCCGTGTAGGAATGCTGAGTGGGAGCGCCAGCCTCGCTTCTGGACTCTAAAGCCTTCCACCCCCTAATGGCAGGTTGTGTGTGTCTCTCACGTGGGGGGAGGAATGAGGTCGCCCACAGAGGTTCTGCCATGAAAGATCTAAAGACGCACGCTGCTGAGGAGCTTGCTCCTCATGGAGCGTCCCCGAAGGCCAGAGGAATGCCGAAGGTCTCTTTCAAAGCTGCCGGACGCTCTGCCGTTCTAGGCCTGAGATAGGGACCTTGTGACGGCACTGTAACCCCGCGAGGTCCAGGAGACATCGCCAGTGCGAGTGGCAATCCGCAAGGAAGAACCTTCAAGGCGGAGTGTCCTTCCCTGTACAAAACGGCGCCCAAGTGGCTGAGGCAGGGAGCATTTTCCTTCACAGAACCGGCATCCTCGTAGGCCTGTGGGTTACTCTAAAGAAACGACACTGTGAGCAACCTCTTCGAAAAGGCCTTCGCAAGCGACTTGGAGACAACAGCAGCGCAGTGGAGGCACAGACCATTATCCTAGAGAGCAGCAGCACAGTGTCTCCAGCAGCGATCGCTTCCCGGAGGATACTTAAGCCACACCGAGATTCCAGCAGGGAGTTTTGCCTTGTAGCAGTACAACTCACTCAGGAAAGAGGGATGAGGTGTAGGGCTAATCTACGTGCGCTCACGCTCTGTGTCCCCGAGAAGGTTTCACGGAGCAGAATGCATCACCGACCGCTACCACGTGTGTGCACCAAAGAAGCCCTGTGCCGTGGGTGTTCTCAGGCCGACAGCGAAGACCTAGGTGTGTGCTGCACCCGCGCTCGGTGGTTCACACGTTGCGTGACCCTGTGCCTTTGGAAGATGTTCAGAGCGGGTGGCACCTGCGTGCTGCGAGCGCAAGAGGTGTAGAGTGTAGAGGCCTTTCACACTGGAGGAAGGGCTTGCATCTCATGGAGAAAATGTGTACGTCGCCCGGGAGACGGAGGCGCGCTCCTGACACCGCTTCCTCTGCCCGTTTAAAGCACAAGTGTTTGTACTCGATCTGGGCTGCCTGGTGAAACGCTTGGCAGTCCGCATCACCCTGAGCACCTTTCCTGAAGTTTGATTCGTAGCTGGGTAAACTCGGGCTTCAGAGGCTTAGATGGGACCAAACGTGTTCAGCTTGTGGCGAAAGCCTTTGACCAGAGGCATATACGCTTGTGCTTGGGGCGAGGGCTAGGCAAGAACGTTTACACACTGGGTTTTTATCTTTACCCTAAGCTGTCCCTTTCGGCGGCCGCAGGCGGAGAGAACCCGCGGAGAGAGAACAGCTGCGAAGTGGATGCACAGAACAGTCACCTCGATACCAGCCCCGGGGTCCCAAGCAACGATCCTTCCCCGGAGGGTACTTAACCCACCCAGGGATTCAAGCAGGGAGTTCGCCTTGTCCAACTCGCACAGGAGACTGGCATGAGACGTAGGGCTCATCTACTTGCGTTCACACTACGTGGCCCGGAGAAGTTCTCACGGAGCCGAATCCAGCACCCTTCCTCCACCACGTGTGTACCCAAAGGAGCGCTGGGCAGTGGGTGTTCTCAAGGCCAAGAGAGAAGCCCTTGTTCTGTGCTGCACCTGCTGGGTGGTTCGAAGGTTTTCTCACCTTCCTGCTCTGGAAGCTTTTCAGAGCTGAGGCTACGCCTGGGCTGCGAAAGCAGAGAGGCGTAGAGGCCTTTCACACGGAAGGCGTGGGCCTGTTTCCCATGGAGAAAGTGTACGTCGCCCAACCCCCACCCCCACCCCTCCCCACCCCAACCCACCCCCAGCTGGAGGCGTGCGGCTTGACACCATTTTGTCCTGCCCATGGAAAATACAAAGAGGCCTACACGATTTGGGCTGTCTGGCGAAAGAATTTTGAATCGGCGGCACCCTGAGTACCTTTCCCGAAGTTTGCTTCCTAGCTGGTTAAACTCGGCATTCGGAGGCGAGGTGAGAGCAAACTTGCTCCGCGCGCGGCCAAGTGCCTTGATGCCCTGCCCTAAATGTTTGAGCTTCTGGCCAGCGTCACGCAAGTACTTTGACACGTAGGATTCTCACTTTTACTCCAAGCTGTCCCTGTTGGCTGAAGCAGTCGGCGTGTCTGTGTCGCAGCCTGGGAGGCCGGGCGTTGGGGGAGTCTGCCAAGTGACTGGCCTCCATTTATAGCTAACTGAGAAACGGCGTCGAAGCTTTCGGGAGCCTCTTACAGGGAATGGTTGCAGTTCGGAACTGGAGACTGTGCTGGCCAACGTCAGCAGCTCCTCTCCCTCGGAGGGCTCTTGGTGTGCCGACCCCTAACAGCCAGCACGGTCCCCAGCTCGTGAACGGTCCCATTGCGAGCCGGTCTCGTCCGTGAAAGAGCCACGTGAGGCTGATCTCCAACAGTCGGGCTCCACACCTGGAGCCTTTGGGACAGGGCAGTCCTGAGCCGATGTGCCCACCAGGGGACGCGACCAAAGTTTACGTACCACAGGAAAGCGCCATCAGGGCCTCGTGTTCTCTCCATGAAATGAACGTGAGCTTGAAGGGTGACGCGTCAGCGTGCACTGTGAACAGCTCGCTGGCACGCCTGTCTTCGGCCCCTCTCACGGTCTCACGCACCCGGGCTCAGTTCCGTGTAGGAATGCTGAGTGGGAGCGCCAGCCTCGCTTCTGGACTCTAAAGCCTTCCACCCCCTAATGGCAGGTTGTGTGTGTCTCTCACGTGGGGGGAGGAATGAGGTCGCCCACAGAGGTTCTGCCATGAAAGATCTAAAGACGCACGCTGCTGAGGAGCTTGCTCCTCATGGAGCGTCCCCGAAGGCCAGAGGAATGCCGAAGGTCTCTTTCAAAGCTGCCGGACGCTCTGCCGTTCTAGGCCTGAGATAGGGACCTTGTGACGGCACTGTAACCCCGCGAGGTCCAGGAGACATCGCCAGTGCGAGTGGCAATCCGCAAGGAAGAACCTTCAAGGTGGAGTGTCCTTCCCTGTACAAAACGGCGCCCAAGTGGCTGAGGCAGGGAGCATTTTCCTTCACAGAACCGGCATCCTCGTAGGCCTGTGGGTTACTCTAAAGAAACGACACTGTGAGCAACCTCTTCGAAAAGGCCTTCGCAAGCGACTTGGAGACAACAGCAGCGCAGTGGAGGCACAGACCATTATCCTAGAGAGCAGCAGCACAGTGTCTCCAGCAGCGATCGCTTCCCGGAGGATACTTAAGCCACACCGAGATTCCAGCAGGGAGTTTTGCCTTGTAGCAGTACAACTCACTCAGGAAAGAGGGATGAGGTGTAGGGCTAATCTACGTGCGCTCACGCTCTGTGTCCCCGAGAAGGTTTCACGGAGCAGAATGCATCACCGACCGCTACCACGTGTGTGCACCAAAGAAGCCCTGTGCCGTGGGTGTTCTCAGGCCGACAGCGAAGACCTAGGTGTGTGCTGCACCCGCGCTCGGTGGTTCACACGTTGCGTGACCCTGTGCCTTTGGAAGATGTTCAGAGCGGGTGGCACCTGCGTGCTGCGAGCGCAAGAGGTGTAGAGTGTAGAGGCCTTTCACACTGGAGGAAGGGCTTGCATCTCATGGAGAAAATGTGTACGTCGCCCGGGAGACGGAGGCGCGCTCCTGACACCGCTTCCTCTGCCCGTTTAAAGCACAAGTGTTTGTACTCGATCTGGGCTGCCTGGTGAAACGCTTGGCAGTCCGCATCACCCTGAGCACCTTTCCTGAAGTTTGATTCGTAGCTGGGTAAACTCGGGCTTCAGAGGCTTAGATGGGACCAAACGTGTTCAGCTTGTGGCGAAAGCCTTTGACCAGAGGCATATACGCTTGTGCTTGGGGCGAGGGCTAGGCAAGAACGTTTACACACTGGGTTTTTATCTTTACCCTAAGCTGTCCCTTTCGGCGGCCGCAGGCGGAGAGAACCCGCGGAGAGAGAACAGCTGCGAAGTGGATGCACAGAACAGTCACCTCGATACCAGCCCCGGGGTCCCAAGCAACGATCCTTCCCCGGAGGGTACTTAACCCACCCAGGGATTCAAGCAGGGAGTTCGCCTTGTCCAACTCGCACAGGAGACTGGCATGAGACGTAGGGCTCATCTACTTGCGTTCACACTACGTGGCCCGGAGAAGTTCTCACGGAGCCGAATCCAGCACCCTTCCTCCACCACGTGTGTACCCAAAGGAGCGCTGGGCAGTGGGTGTTCTCAAGGCCAAGAGAGAAGCCCTTGTTCTGTGCTGCACCTGCTGGGTGGTTCGAAGGTTTTCTCACCTTCCTGCTCTGGAAGCTTTTCAGAGCTGAGGCTACGCCTGGGCTGCGAAAGCAGAGAGGCGTAGAGGCCTTTCACACGGAAGGCGTGGGCCTGTTTCCCATGGAGAAAGTGTACGTCGCCCAACCCCCACCCCCACCCCTCCCCACCCCAACCCACCCCCAGCTGGAGGCGTGCGGCTTGACACCATTTTGTCCTGCCCATGGAAAATACAAAGAGGCCTACACGATTTGGGCTGTCTGGCGAAAGAATTTTGAATCGGCGGCACCCTGAGTACCTTTCCCGAAGTTTGCTTCCTAGCTGGTTAAACTCGGCATTCGGAGGCGAGGTGAGAGCAAACTTGCTCCGCGCGCGGCCAAGTGCCTTGATGCCCTGCCCTAAATGTTTGAGCTTCTGGCCAGCGTCACGCAAGTACTTTGACACGTAGGATTCTCACTTTTACTCCAAGCTGTCCCTGTTGGCTGAAGCAGTCGGCGTGTCTGTGTCGCAGCCTGGGAGGCCGGGCGTTGGGGGAGTCTGCCAAGTGACTGGCCTCCATTTATAGCTAACTGAGAAACGGCGTCGAAGCTTTCGGGAGCCTCTTACAGGGAATGGTTGCAGTTCGGAACTGGAGACTGTGCTGGCCAACGTCAGCAGCTCCTCTCCCTCGGAGGGCTCTTGGTGTGCCGACCCCTAACAGCCAGCACGGTCCCCAGCTCGTGAACGGTCCCATTGCGAGCCGGTCTCGTCCGTGAAAGAGCCACGTGAGGCTGATCTCCAACAGTCGGGCTCCACACCTGGAGCCTTTGGGACAGGGCAGTCCTGAGCCGATGTGCCCACCAGGGGACGCGACCAAAGTTTACGTACCACAGGAAAGCGCCATCAGGGCCTCGTGTTCTCTCCATGAAATGAACGTGAGCTTGAAGGGTGACGCGTCAGCGTGCACTGTGAACAGCTCGCTGGCACGCCTGTCTTCGGCCCCTCTCACGGTCTCACGCACCCGGGCTCAGTTCCGTGTAGGAATGCTGAGTGGGAGCGCCAGCCTCGCTTCTGGACTCTAAAGCCTTCCACCCCCTAATGGCAGGTTGTGTGTGTCTCTCACGTGCGGGGAGGAATGAGGTCGCCCACAGAGGTTCTGCCATGAAAGATCTAAAGACGCACGCTGCTGAGGAGCTTGCTCCTCATGGAGCGTCCCCGAAGGCCAGAGGAATGCCGAAGGTCTCTTTCAAAGCTGCCGGACGCTCTGCCGTTCTAGGCCTGAGATAGGGACCTTGTGACGGCACTGTAACCCCGCGAGGTCCAGGAGACATCGCCAGTGCGAGTGGCAATCCGCAAGGAAGAACCTTCAAGGCGGAGTGTCCTTCCCTGTACAAAACGGCGCCCAAGTGGCTGAGGCAGGGAGCATTTTCCTTCACAGAACCGGCATCCTCGTAGGCCTGTGGGTTACTCTAAAGAAACGACACTGTGAGCAACCTCTTCGAAAAGGCCTTCGCAAGCGACTTGGAGACAACAGCAGCGCAGTGGAGGCACAGACCATTATCCTAGAGAGCAGCAGCACAGTGTCTCCAGCAGCGATCGCTTCCCGGAGGATACTTAAGCCACACCGAGATTCCAGCAGGGAGTTTTGCCTTGTAGCAGTACAACTCACTCAGGAAAGAGGGATGAGGTGTAGGGCTAATCTACGTGCGCTCACGCTCTGTGTCCCCGAGAAGGTTTCACGGAGCAGAATGCATCACCGACCGCTACCACGTGTGTGCACCAAAGAAGCCCTGTGCCGTGGGTGTTCTCAGGCCGACAGCGAAGACCTAGGTGTGTGCTGCACCCGCGCTCGGTGGTTCACACGTTGCGTGACCCTGTGCCTTTGGAAGATGTTCAGAGCGGGTGGCACCTGCGTGCTGCGAGCGCAAGAGGTGTAGAGTGTAGAGGCCTTTCACACTGGAGGAAGGGCTTGCATCTCATGGAGAAAATGTGTACGTCGCCCGGGAGACGGAGGCGCGCTCCTGACACCGCTTCCTCTGCCCGTTTAAAGCACAAGTGTTTGTACTCGATCTGGGCTGCCTGGTGAAACGCTTGGCAGTCCGCATCACCCTGAGCACCTTTCCTGAAGTTTGATTCGTAGCTGGGTAAACTCGGGCTTCAGAGGCTTAGATGGGACCAAACGTGTTCAGCTTGTGGCGAAAGCCTTTGACCAGAGGCATATACGCTTGTGCTTGGGGCGAGGGCTAGGCAAGAACGTTTACACACTGGGTTTTTATCTTTACCCTAAGCTGTCCCTTTCGGCGGCCGCAGGCGGAGAGAACCCGCGGAGAGAGAACAGCTGCGAAGTGGATGCACAGAACAGTCACCTCGATACCAGCCCCGGGGTCCCAAGCAACGATCCTTCCCCGGAGGGTACTTAACCCACCCAGGGATTCAAGCAGGGAGTTCGCCTTGTCCAACTCGCACAGGAGACTGGCATGAGACGTAGGGCTCATCTACTTGCGTTCACACTACGTGGCCCGGAGAAGTTCTCACGGAGCCGAATCCAGCACCCTTCCTCCACCACGTGTGTACCCAAAGGAGCGCTGGGCAGTGGGTGTTCTCAAGGCCAAGAGAGAAGCCCTTGTTCTGTGCTGCACCTGCTGGGTGGTTCGAAGGTTTTCTCACCTTCCTGCTCTGGAAGCTTTTCAGAGCTGAGGCTACGCCTGGGCTGCGAAAGCAGAGAGGCGTAGAGGCCTTTCACACGGAAGGCGTGGGCCTGTTTCCCATGGAGAAAGTGTACGTCGCCCAACCCCCACCCCCACCCCTCCCCACCCCAACCCACCCCCAGCTGGAGGCGTGCGGCTTGACACCATTTTGTCCTGCCCATGGAAAATACAAAGAGGCCTACACGATTTGGGCTGTCTGGCGAAAGAATTTTGAATCGGCGGCACCCTGAGTACCTTTCCCGAAGTTTGCTTCCTAGCTGGTTAAACTCGGCATTCGGAGGCGAGGTGAGAGCAAACTTGCTCCGCGCGCGGCCAAGTGCCTTGATGCCCTGCCCTAAATGTTTGAGCTTCTGGCCAGCGTCACGCAAGTACTTTGACACGTAGGATTCTCACTTTTACTCCAAGCTGTCCCTGTTGGCTGAAGCAGTCGGCGTGTCTGTGTCGCAGCCTGGGAGGCCGGGCGTTGGGGGAGTCTGCCAAGTGACTGGCCTCCATTTATAGCTAACTGAGAAACGGCGTCGAAGCTTTCGGGAGCCTCTTACAGGGAATGGTTGCAGTTCGGAACTGGAGACTGTGCTGGCCAACGTCAGCAGCTCCTCTCCCTCGGAGGGCTCTTGGTGTGCCGACCCCTAACAGCCAGCACGGTCCCCAGCTCGTGAACGGTCCCATTGCGAGCCGGTCTCGTCCGTGAAAGAGCCACGTGAGGCTGATCTCCAACAGTCGGGCTCCACACCTGGAGCCTTTGGGACAGGGCAGTCCTGAGCCGATGTGCCCACCAGGGGACGCGACCAAAGTTTACGTACCACAGGAAAGCGCCATCAGGGCCTCGTGTTCTCTCCATGAAATGAACGTGAGCTTGAAGGGTGACGCGTCAGCGTGCACTGTGAACAGCTCGCTGGCACGCCTGTCTTCGGCCCCTCTCACGGTCTCACGCACCCGGGCTCAGTTCCGTGTAGGAATGCTGAGTGGGAGCGCCAGCCTCGCTTCTGGACTCTAAAGCCTTCCACCCCCTAATGGCAGGTTGTGTGTGTCTCTCACGTGGGGGGAGGAATGAGGTCGCCCACAGAGGTTCTGCCATGAAAGATCTAAAGACGCACGCTGCTGAGGAGCTTGCTCCTCATGGAGCGTCCCCGAAGGCCAGAGGAATGCCGAAGGTCTCTTTCAAAGCTGCCGGACGCTCTGCCGTTCTAGGCCTGAGATAGGGACCTTGTGACGGCACTGTAACCCCGCGAGGTCCAGGAGACATCGCCAGTGCGAGTGGCAATCCGCAAGGAAGAACCTTCAAGGTGGAGTGTCCTTCCCTGTACAAAACGGCGCCCAAGTGGCTGAGGCAGGGAGCATTTTCCTTCACAGAACCGGCATCCTCGTAGGCCTGTGGGTTACTCTAAAGAAACGACACTGTGAGCAACCTCTTCGAAAAGGCCTTCGCAAGCGACTTGGAGACAACAGCAGCGCAGTGGAGGCACAGACCATTATCCTAGAGAGCAGCAGCACAGTGTCTCCAGCAGCGATCGCTTCCCGGAGGATACTTAAGCCACACCGAGATTCCAGCAGGGAGTTTTGCCTTGTAGCAGTACAACTCACTCAGGAAAGAGGGATGAGGTGTAGGGCTAATCTACGTGCGCTCACGCTCTGTGTCCCCGAGAAGGTTTCACGGAGCAGAATGCATCACCGACCGCTACCACGTGTGTGCACCAAAGAAGCCCTGTGCCGTGGGTGTTCTCAGGCCGACAGCGAAGACCTAGGTGTGTGCTGCACCCGCGCTCGGTGGTTCACACGTTGCGTGACCCTGTGCCTTTGGAAGATGTTCAGAGCGGGTGGCACCTGCGTGCTGCGAGCGCAAGAGGTGTAGAGTGTAGAGGCCTTTCACACTGGAGGAAGGGCTTGCATCTCATGGAGAAAATGTGTACGTCGCCCGGGAGACGGAGGCGCGCTCCTGACACCGCTTCCTCTGCCCGTTTAAAGCACAAGTGTTTGTACTCGATCTGGGCTGCCTGGTGAAACGCTTGGCAGTCCGCATCACCCTGAGCACCTTTCCTGAAGTTTGATTCGTAGCTGGGTAAACTCGGGCTTCAGAGGCTTAGATGGGACCAAACGTGTTCAGCTTGTGGCGAAAGCCTTTGACCAGAGGCATATACGCTTGTGCTTGGGGCGAGGGCTAGGCAAGAACGTTTACACACTGGGTTTTTATCTTTACCCTAAGCTGTCCCTTTCGGCGGCCGCAGGCGGAGAGAACCCGCGGAGAGAGAACAGCTGCGAAGTGGATGCACAGAACAGTCACCTCGATACCAGCCCCGGGGTCCCAAGCAACGATCCTTCCCCGGAGGGTACTTAACCCACCCAGGGATTCAAGCAGGGAGTTCGCCTTGTCCAACTCGCACAGGAGACTGGCATGAGACGTAGGGCTCATCTACTTGCGTTCACACTACGTGGCCCGGAGAAGTTCTCACGGAGCCGAATCCAGCACCCTTCCTCCACCACGTGTGTACCCAAAGGAGCGCTGGGCAGTGGGTGTTCTCAAGGCCAAGAGAGAAGCCCTTGTTCTGTGCTGCACCTGCTGGGTGGTTCGAAGGTTTTCTCACCTTCCTGCTCTGGAAGCTTTTCAGAGCTGAGGCTACGCCTGGGCTGCGAAAGCAGAGAGGCGTAGAGGCCTTTCACACGGAAGGCGTGGGCCTGTTTCCCATGGAGAAAGTGTACGTCGCCCAACCCCCACCCCCACCCCTCCCCACCCCAACCCACCCCCAGCTGGAGGCGTGCGGCTTGACACCATTTTGTCCTGCCCATGGAAAATACAAAGAGGCCTACACGATTTGGGCTGTCTGGCGAAAGAATTTTGAATCGGCGGCACCCTGAGTACCTTTCCCGAAGTTTGCTTCCTAGCTGGTTAAACTCGGCATTCGGAGGCGAGGTGAGAGCAAACTTGCTCCGCGCGCGGCCAAGTGCCTTGATGCCCTGCCCTAAATGTTTGAGCTTCTGGCCAGCGTCACGCAAGTACTTTGACACGTAGGATTCTCACTTTTACTCCAAGCTGTCCCTGTTGGCTGAAGCAGTCGGCGTGTCTGTGTCGCAGCCTGGGAGGCCGGGCGTTGGGGGAGTCTGCCAAGTGACTGGCCTCCATTTATAGCTAACTGAGAAACGGCGTCGAAGCTTTCGGGAGCCTCTTACAGGGAATGGTTGCAGTTCGGAACTGGAGACTGTGCTGGCCAACGTCAGCAGCTCCTCTCCCTCGGAGGGCTCTTGGTGTGCCGACCCCTAACAGCCAGCACGGTCCCCAGCTCGTGAACGGTCCCATTGCGAGCCGGTCTCGTCCGTGAAAGAGCCACGTGAGGCTGATCTCCAACAGTCGGGCTCCACACCTGGAGCCTTTGGGACAGGGCAGTCCTGAGCCGATGTGCCCACCAGGGGACGCGACCAAAGTTTACGTACCACAGGAAAGCGCCATCAGGGCCTCGTGTTCTCTCCATGAAATGAACGTGAGCTTGAAGGGTGACGCGTCAGCGTGCACTGTGAACAGCTCGCTGGCACGCCTGTCTTCGGCCCCTCTCACGGTCTCACGCACCCGGGCTCAGTTCCGTGTAGGAATGCTGAGTGGGAGCGCCAGCCTCGCTTCTGGACTCTAAAGCCTTCCACCCCCTAATGGCAGGTTGTGTGTGTCTCTCACGTGCGGGGAGGAATGAGGTCGCCCACAGAGGTTCTGCCATGAAAGATCTAAAGACGCACGCTGCTGAGGAGCTTGCTCCTCATGGAGCGTCCCCGAAGGCCAGAGGAATGCCGAAGGTCTCTTTCAAAGCTGCCGGACGCTCTGCCGTTCTAGGCCTGAGATAGGGACCTTGTGACGGCACTGTAACCCCGCGAGGTCCAGGAGACATCGCCAGTGCGAGTGGCAATCCGCAAGGAAGAACCTTCAAGGCGGAGTGTCCTTCCCTGTACAAAACGGCGCCCAAGTGGCTGAGGCAGGGAGCATTTTCCTTCACAGAACCGGCATCCTCGTAGGCCTGTGGGTTACTCTAAAGAAACGACACTGTGAGCAACCTCTTCGAAAAGGCCTTCGCAAGCGACTTGGAGACAACAGCAGCGCAGTGGAGGCACAGACCATTATCCTAGAGAGCAGCAGCACAGTGTCTCCAGCAGCGATCGCTTCCCGGAGGATACTTAAGCCACACCGAGATTCCAGCAGGGAGTTTTGCCTTGTAGCAGTACAACTCACTCAGGAAAGAGGGATGAGGTGTAGGGCTAATCTACGTGCGCTCACGCTCTGTGTCCCCGAGAAGGTTTCACGGAGCAGAATGCATCACCGACCGCTACCACGTGTGTGCACCAAAGAAGCCCTGTGCCGTGGGTGTTCTCAGGCCGACAGCGAAGACCTAGGTGTGTGCTGCACCCGCGCTCGGTGGTTCACACGTTGCGTGACCCTGTGCCTTTGGAAGATGTTCAGAGCGGGTGGCACCTGCGTGCTGCGAGCGCAAGAGGTGTAGAGTGTAGAGGCCTTTCACACTGGAGGAAGGGCTTGCATCTCATGGAGAAAATGTGTACGTCGCCCGGGAGACGGAGGCGCGCTCCTGACACCGCTTCCTCTGCCCGTTTAAAGCACAAGTGTTTGTACTCGATCTGGGCTGCCTGGTGAAACGCTTGGCAGTCCGCATCACCCTGAGCACCTTTCCTGAAGTTTGATTCGTAGCTGGGTAAACTCGGGCTTCAGAGGCTTAGATGGGACCAAACGTGTTCAGCTTGTGGCGAAAGCCTTTGACCAGAGGCATATACGCTTGTGCTTGGGGCGAGGGCTAGGCAAGAACGTTTACACACTGGGTTTTTATCTTTACCCTAAGCTGTCCCTTTCGGCGGCCGCAGGCGGAGAGAACCCGCGGAGAGAGAACAGCTGCGAAGTGGATGCACAGAACAGTCACCTCGATACCAGCCCCGGGGTCCCAAGCAACGATCCTTCCCCGGAGGGTACTTAACCCACCCAGGGATTCAAGCAGGGAGTTCGCCTTGTCCAACTCGCACAGGAGACTGGCATGAGACGTAGGGCTCATCTACTTGCGTTCACACTACGTGGCCCGGAGAAGTTCTCACGGAGCCGAATCCAGCACCCTTCCTCCACCACGTGTGTACCCAAAGGAGCGCTGGGCAGTGGGTGTTCTCAAGGCCAAGAGAGAAGCCCTTGTTCTGTGCTGCACCTGCTGGGTGGTTCGAAGGTTTTCTCACCTTCCTGCTCTGGAAGCTTTTCAGAGCTGAGGCTACGCCTGGGCTGCGAAAGCAGAGAGGCGTAGAGGCCTTTCACACGGAAGGCGTGGGCCTGTTTCCCATGGAGAAAGTGTACGTCGCCCAACCCCCACCCCCACCCCTCCCCACCCCAACCCACCCCCAGCTGGAGGCGTGCGGCTTGACACCATTTTGTCCTGCCCATGGAAAATACAAAGAGGCCTACACGATTTGGGCTGTCTGGCGAAAGAATTTTGAATCGGCGGCACCCTGAGTACCTTTCCCGAAGTTTGCTTCCTAGCTGGTTAAACTCGGCATTCGGAGGCGAGGTGAGAGCAAACTTGCTCCGCGCGCGGCCAAGTGCCTTGATGCCCTGCCCTAAATGTTTGAGCTTCTGGCCAGCGTCACGCAAGTACTTTGACACGTAGGATTCTCACTTTTACTCCAAGCTGTCCCTGTTGGCTGAAGCAGTCGGCGTGTCTGTGTCGCAGCCTGGGAGGCCGGGCGTTGGGGGAGTCTGCCAAGTGACTGGCCTCCATTTATAGCTAACTGAGAAACGGCGTCGAAGCTTTCGGGAGCCTCTTACAGGGAATGGTTGCAGTTCGGAACTGGAGACTGTGCTGGCCAACGTCAGCAGCTCCTCTCCCTCGGAGGGCTCTTGGTGTGCCGACCCCTAACAGCCAGCACGGTCCCCAGCTCGTGAACGGTCCCATTGCGAGCCGGTCTCGTCCGTGAAAGAGCCACGTGAGGCTGATCTCCAACAGTCGGGCTCCACACCTGGAGCCTTTGGGACAGGGCAGTCCTGAGCCGATGTGCCCACCAGGGGACGCGACCAAAGTTTACGTACCACAGGAAAGCGCCATCAGGGCCTCGTGTTCTCTCCATGAAATGAACGTGAGCTTGAAGGGTGACGCGTCAGCGTGCACTGTGAACAGCTCGCTGGCACGCCTGTCTTCGGCCCCTCTCACGGTCTCACGCACCCGGGCTCAGTTCCGTGTAGGAATGCTGAGTGGGAGCGCCAGCCTCGCTTCTGGACTCTAAAGCCTTCCACCCCCTAATGGCAGGTTGTGTGTGTCTCTCACGTGCGGGGAGGAATGAGGTCGCCCACAGAGGTTCTGCCATGAAAGATCTAAAGACGCACGCTGCTGAGGAGCTTGCTCCTCATGGAGCGTCCCCGAAGGCCAGAGGAATGCCGAAGGTCTCTTTCAAAGCTGCCGGACGCTCTGCCGTTCTAGGCCTGAGATAGGGACCTTGTGACGGCACTGTAACCCCGCGAGGTCCAGGAGACATCGCCAGTGCGAGTGGCAATCCGCAAGGAAGAACCTTCAAGGCGGAGTGTCCTTCCCTGTACAAAACGGCGCCCAAGTGGCTGAGGCAGGGAGCATTTTCCTTCACAGAACCGGCATCCTCGTAGGCCTGTGGGTTACTCTAAAGAAACGACACTGTGAGCAACCTCTTCGAAAAGGCCTTCGCAAGCGACTTGGAGACAACAGCAGCGCAGTGGAGGCACAGACCATTATCCTAGAGAGCAGCAGCACAGTGTCTCCAGCAGCGATCGCTTCCCGGAGGATACTTAAGCCACACCGAGATTCCAGCAGGGAGTTTTGCCTTGTAGCAGTACAACTCACTCAGGAAAGAGGGATGAGGTGTAGGGCTAATCTACGTGCGCTCACGCTCTGTGTCCCCGAGAAGGTTTCACGGAGCAGAATGCATCACCGACCGCTACCACGTGTGTGCACCAAAGAAGCCCTGTGCCGTGGGTGTTCTCAGGCCGACAGCGAAGACCTAGGTGTGTGCTGCACCCGCGCTCGGTGGTTCACACGTTGCGTGACCCTGTGCCTTTGGAAGATGTTCAGAGCGGGTGGCACCTGCGTGCTGCGAGCGCAAGAGGTGTAGAGTGTAGAGGCCTTTCACACTGGAGGAAGGGCTTGCATCTCATGGAGAAAATGTGTACGTCGCCCGGGAGACGGAGGCGCGCTCCTGACACCGTTTCCTCTGCCCGTTTAAAGCACAAGTGTTTGTACTCGATCTGGGCTGCCTGGTGAAACGCTTGGCAGTCCGCATCACCCTGAGCACCTTTCCTGAAGTTTGATTCGTAGCTGGGTAAACTCGGGCTTCAGAGGCTTAGATGGGACCAAACGTGTTCAGCTTGTGGCGAAAGCCTTTGACCAGAGGCATATACGCTTGTGCTTGGGGCGAGGGCTAGGCAAGAACGTTTACACACTGGGTTTTTATCTTTACCCTAAGCTGTCCCTTTCGGCGGCCGCAGGCGGAGAGAACCCGCGGAGAGAGAACAGCTGCGAAGTGGATGCACAGAACAGTCACCTCGATACCAGCCCCGGGGTCCCAAGCAACGATCCTTCCCCGGAGGGTACTTAACCCACCCAGGGATTCAAGCAGGGAGTTCGCCTTGTCCAACTCGCACAGGAGACTGGCATGAGACGTAGGGCTCATCTACTTGCGTTCACACTACGTGGCCCGGAGAAGTTCTCACGGAGCCGAATCCAGCACCCTTCCTCCACCACGTGTGTACCCAAAGGAGCGCTGGGCAGTGGGTGTTCTCAAGGCCAAGAGAGAAGCCCTTGTTCTGTGCTGCACCTGCTGGGTGGTTCGAAGGTTTTCTCACCTTCCTGCTCTGGAAGCTTTTCAGAGCTGAGGCTACGCCTGGGCTGCGAAAGCAGAGAGGCGTAGAGGCCTTTCACACGGAAGGCGTGGGCCTGTTTCCCATGGAGAAAGTGTACGTCGCCCAACCCCCACCCCCACCCCTCCCCACCCCAACCCACCCCCAGCTGGAGGCGTGCGGCTTGACACCATTTTGTCCTGCCCATGGAAAATACAAAGAGGCCTACACGATTTGGGCTGTCTGGCGAAAGAATTTTGAATCGGCGGCACCCTGAGTACCTTTCCCGAAGTTTGCTTCCTAGCTGGTTAAACTCGGCATTCGGAGGCGAGGTGAGAGCAAACTTGCTCCGCGCGCGGCCAAGTGCCTTGATGCCCTGCCCTAAATGTTTGAGCTTCTGGCCAGCGTCACGCAAGTACTTTGACACGTAGGATTCTCACTTTTACTCCAAGCTGTCCCTGTTGGCTGAAGCAGTCGGCGTGTCTGTGTCGCAGCCTGGGAGGCCGGGCGTTGGGGGAGTCTGCCAAGTGACTGGCCTCCATTTATCGCTAACTGAGAAACGGCGTCGAAGCTTTCGGGAGCCTCTTACAGGGAATGGTTGCAGTTCGGAACTGGAGACTGTGCTGGCCAACGTCAGCAGCTCCTCTCCCTCGGAGGGCTCTTGGTGTGCCGACCCCTAACAGCCAGCACGGTCCCCAGCTCGTGAACGGTCCCATTGCGAGCCGGTCTCGTCCGTGAAAGAGCCACGTGAGGCTGATCTCCAACAGTCGGGCTCCACACCTGGAGCCTTTGGGACAGGGCAGTCCTGAGCCGATGTGCCCACCAGGGGACGCGACCAAAGTTTACGTACCACAGGAAAGCGCCATCAGGGCCTCGTGTTCTCTCCATGAAATGAACGTGAGCTTGAAGGGTGACGCGTCAGCGTGCACTGTGAACAGCTCGCTGGCACGCCTGTCTTCGGCCCCTCTCACGGTCTCACGCACCCGGGCTCAGTTCCGTGTAGGAATGCTGAGTGGGAGCGCCAGCCTCGCTTCTGGACTCTAAAGCCTTCCACCCCCTAATGGCAGGTTGTGTGTGTCTCTCACGTGCGGGGAGGAATGAGGTCGCCCACAGAGGTTCTGCCATGAAAGATCTAAAGACGCACGCTGCTGAGGAGCTTGCTCCTCATGGAGCGTCCCCGAAGGCCAGAGGAATGCCGAAGGTCTCTTTCAAAGCTGCCGGACGCTCTGCCGTTCTAGGCCTGAGATAGGGACCTTGTGACGGCACTGTAACCCCGCGAGGTCCAGGAGACATCGCCAGTGCGAGTGGCAATCCGCAAGGAAGAACCTTCAAGGCGGAGTGTCCTTCCCTGTACAAAACGGCGCCCAAGTGGCTGAGGCAGGGAGCATTTTCCTTCACAGAACCGGCATCCTCGTAGGCCTGTGGGTTACTCTAAAGAAACGACACTGTGAGCAACCTCTTCGAAAAGGCCTTCGCAAGCGACTTGGAGACAACAGCAGCGCAGTGGAGGCACAGACCATTATCCTAGAGAGCAGCAGCACAGTGTCTCCAGCAGCGATCGCTTCCCGGAGGATACTTAAGCCACACCGAGATTCCAGCAGGGAGTTTTGCCTTGTAGCAGTACAACTCACTCAGGAAAGAGGGATGAGGTGTAGGGCTAATCTACGTGCGCTCACGCTCTGTGTCCCCGAGAAGGTTTCACGGAGCAGAATGCATCACCGACCGCTACCACGTGTGTGCACCAAAGAAGCCCTGTGCCGTGGGTGTTCTCAGGCCGACAGCGAAGACCTAGGTGTGTGCTGCACCCGCGCTCGGTGGTTCACACGTTGCGTGACCCTGTGCCTTTGGAAGATGTTCAGAGCGGGTGGCACCTGCGTGCTGCGAGCGCAAGAGGTGTAGAGTGTAGAGGCCTTTCACACTGGAGGAAGGGCTTGCATCTCATGGAGAAAATGTGTACGTCGCCCGGGAGACGGAGGCGCGCTCCTGACACCGTTTCCTCTGCCCGTTTAAAGCACAAGTGTTTGTACTCGATCTGGGCTGCCTGGTGAAACGCTTGGCAGTCCGCATCACCCTGAGCACCTTTCCTGAAGTTTGATTCGTAGCTGGGTAAACTCGGGCTTCAGAGGCTTAGATGGGACCAAACGTGTTCAGCTTGTGGCGAAAGCCTTTGACCAGAGGCATATACGCTTGTGCTTGGGGCGAGGGCTAGGCAAGAACGTTTACACACTGGGTTTTTATCTTTACCCTAAGCTGTCCCTTTCGGCGGCCGCAGGCGGAGAGAACCCGCGGAGAGAGAACAGCTGCGAAGTGGATGCACAGAACAGTCACCTCGATACCAGCCCCGGGGTCCCAAGCAACGATCCTTCCCCGGAGGGTACTTAACCCACCCAGGGATTCAAGCAGGGAGTTCGCCTTGTCCAACTCGCACAGGAGACTGGCATGAGACGTAGGGCTCATCTACTTGCGTTCACACTACGTGGCCCGGAGAAGTTCTCACGGAGCCGAATCCAGCACCCTTCCTCCACCACGTGTGTACCCAAAGGAGCGCTGGGCAGTGGGTGTTCTCAAGGCCAAGAGAGAAGCCCTTGTTCTGTGCTGCACCTGCTGGGTGGTTCGAAGGTTTTCTCACCTTCCTGCTCTGGAAGCTTTTCAGAGCTGAGGCTACGCCTGGGCTGCGAAAGCAGAGAGGCGTAGAGGCCTTTCACACGGAAGGCGTGGGCCTGTTTCCCATGGAGAAAGTGTACGTCGCCCAACCCCCACCCCCACCCCTCCCCACCCCAACCCACCCCCAGCTGGAGGCGTGCGGCTTGACACCATTTTGTCCTGCCCATGGAAAATACAAAGAGGCCTACACGATTTGGGCTGTCTGGCGAAAGAATTTTGAATCGGCGGCACCCTGAGTACCTTTCCCGAAGTTTGCTTCCTAGCTGGTTAAACTCGGCATTCGGAGGCGAGGTGAGAGCAAACTTGCTCCGCGCGCGGCCAAGTGCCTTGATGCCCTGCCCTAAATGTTTGAGCTTCTGGCCAGCGTCACGCAAGTACTTTGACACGTAGGATTCTCACTTTTACTCCAAGCTGTCCCTGTTGGCTGAAGCAGTCGGCGTGTCTGTGTCGCAGCCTGGGAGGCCGGGCGTTGGGGGAGTCTGCCAAGTGACTGGCCTCCATTTATAGCTAACTGAGAAACGGCGTCGAAGCTTTCGGGAGCCTCTTACAGGGAATGGTTGCAGTTCGGAACTGGAGACTGTGCTGGCCAACGTCAGCAGCTCCTCTCCCTCGGAGGGCTCTTGGTGTGCCGACCCCTAACAGCCAGCACGGTCCCCAGCTCGTGAACGGTCCCATTGCGAGCCGGTCTCGTCCGTGAAAGAGCCACGTGAGGCTGATCTCCAACAGTCGGGCTCCACACCTGGAGCCTTTGGGACAGGGCAGTCCTGAGCCGATGTGCCCACCAGGGGACGCGACCAAAGTTTACGTACCACAGGAAAGCGCCATCAGGGCCTCGTGTTCTCTCCATGAAATGAACGTGAGCTTGAAGGGTGACGCGTCAGCGTGCACTGTGAACAGCTCGCTGGCACGCCTGTCTTCGGCCCCTCTCACGGTCTCACGCACCCGGGCTCAGTTCCGTGTAGGAATGCTGAGTGGGAGCGCCAGCCTCGCTTCTGGACTCTAAAGCCTTCCACCCCCTAATGGCAGGTTGTGTGTGTCTCTCACGTGCGGGGAGGAATGAGGTCGCCCACAGAGGTTCTGCCATGAAAGATCTAAAGACGCACGCTGCTGAGGAGCTTGCTCCTCATGGAGCGTCCCCGAAGGCCAGAGGAATGCCGAAGGTCTCTTTCAAAGCTGCCGGACGCTCTGCCGTTCTAGGCCTGAGATAGGGACCTTGTGACGGCACTGTAACCCCGCGAGGTCCAGGAGACATCGCCAGTGCGAGTGGCAATCCGCAAGGAAGAACCTTCAAGGCGGAGTGTCCTTCCCTGTACAAAACGGCGCCCAAGTGGCTGAGGCAGGGAGCATTTTCCTTCACAGAACCGGCATCCTCGTAGGCCTGTGGGTTACTCTAAAGAAACGACACTGTGAGCAACCTCTTCGAAAAGGCCTTCGCAAGCGACTTGGAGACAACAGCAGCGCAGTGGAGGCACAGACCATTATCCTAGAGAGCAGCAGCACAGTGTCTCCAGCAGCGATCGCTTCCCGGAGGATACTTAAGCCACACCGAGATTCCAGCAGGGAGTTTTGCCTTGTAGCAGTACAACTCACTCAGGAAAGAGGGATGAGGTGTAGGGCTAATCTACGTGCGCTCACGCTCTGTGTCCCCGAGAAGGTTTCACGGAGCAGAATGCATCACCGACCGCTACCACGTGTGTGCACCAAAGAAGCCCTGTGCCGTGGGTGTTCTCAGGCCGACAGCGAAGACCTAGGTGTGTGCTGCACCCGCGCTCGGTGGTTCACACGTTGCGTGACCCTGTGCCTTTGGAAGATGTTCAGAGCGGGTGGCACCTGCGTGCTGCGAGCGCAAGAGGTGTAGAGTGTAGAGGCCTTTCACACTGGAGGAAGGGCTTGCATCTCATGGAGAAAATGTGTACGTCGCCCGGGAGACGGAGGCGCGCTCCTGACACCGTTTCCTCTGCCCGTTTAAAGCACAAGTGTTTGTACTCGATCTGGGCTGCCTGGTGAAACGCTTGGCAGTCCGCATCACCCTGAGCACCTTTCCTGAAGTTTGATTCGTAGCTGGGTAAACTCGGGCTTCAGAGGCTTAGATGGGACCAAACGTGTTCAGCTTGTGGCGAAAGCCTTTGACCAGAGGCATATACGCTTGTGCTTGGGGCGAGGGCTAGGCAAGAACGTTTACACACTGGGTTTTTATCTTTACCCTAAGCTGTCCCTTTCGGCGGCCGCAGGCGGAGAGAACCCGCGGAGAGAGAACAGCTGCGAAGTGGATGCACAGAACAGTCACCTCGATACCAGCCCCGGGGTCCCAAGCAACGATCCTTCCCCGGAGGGTACTTAACCCACCCAGGGATTCAAGCAGGGAGTTCGCCTTGTCCAACTCGCACAGGAGACTGGCATGAGACGTAGGGCTCATCTACTTGCGTTCACACTACGTGGCCCGGAGAAGTTCTCACGGAGCCGAATCCAGCACCCTTCCTCCACCACGTGTGTACCCAAAGGAGCGCTGGGCAGTGGGTGTTCTCAAGGCCAAGAGAGAAGCCCTTGTTCTGTGCTGCACCTGCTGGGTGGTTCGAAGGTTTTCTCACCTTCCTGCTCTGGAAGCTTTTCAGAGCTGAGGCTACGCCTGGGCTGCGAAAGCAGAGAGGCGTAGAGGCCTTTCACACGGAAGGCGTGGGCCTGTTTCCCATGGAGAAAGTGTACGTCGCCCAACCCCCACCCCCACCCCTCCCCACCCCAACCCACCCCCAGCTGGAGGCGTGCGGCTTGACACCATTTTGTCCTGCCCATGGAAAATACAAAGAGGCCTACACGATTTGGGCTGTCTGGCGAAAGAATTTTGAATCGGCGGCACCCTGAGTACCTTTCCCGAAGTTTGCTTCCTAGCTGGTTAAACTCGGCATTCGGAGGCGAGGTGAGAGCAAACTTGCTCCGCGCGCGGCCAAGTGCCTTGATGCCCTGCCCTAAATGTTTGAGCTTCTGGCCAGCGTCACGCAAGTACTTTGACACGTAGGATTCTCACTTTTACTCCAAGCTGTCCCTGTTGGCTGAAGCAGTCGGCGTGTCTGTGTCGCAGCCTGGGAGGCCGGGCGTTGGGGGAGTCTGCCAAGTGACTGGCCTCCATTTATAGCTAACTGAGAAACGGCGTCGAAGCTTTCGGGAGCCTCTTACAGGGAATGGTTGCAGTTCGGAACTGGAGACTGTGCTGGCCAACGTCAGCAGCTCCTCTCCCTCGGAGGGCTCTTGGTGTGCCGACCCCTAACAGCCAGCACGGTCCCCAGCTCGTGAACGGTCCCATTGCGAGCCGGTCTCGTCCGTGAAAGAGCCACGTGAGGCTGATCTCCAACAGTCGGGCTCCACACCTGGAGCCTTTGGGACAGGGCAGTCCTGAGCCGATGTGCCCACCAGGGGACGCGACCAAAGTTTACGTACCACAGGAAAGCGCCATCAGGGCCTCGTGTTCTCTCCATGAAATGAACGTGAGCTTGAAGGGTGACGCGTCAGCGTGCACTGTGAACAGCTCGCTGGCACGCCTGTCTTCGGCCCCTCTCACGGTCTCACGCACCCGGGCTCAGTTCCGTGTAGGAATGCTGAGTGGGAGCGCCAGCCTCGCTTCTGGACTCTAAAGCCTTCCACCCCCTAATGGCAGGTTGTGTGTGTCTCTCACGTGCGGGGAGGAATGAGGTCGCCCACAGAGGTTCTGCCATGAAAGATCTAAAGACGCACGCTGCTGAGGAGCTTGCTCCTCATGGAGCGTCCCCGAAGGCCAGAGGAATGCCGAAGGTCTCTTTCAAAGCTGCCGGACGCTCTGCCGTTCTAGGCCTGAGATAGGGACCTTGTGACGGCACTGTAACCCCGCGAGGTCCAGGAGACATCGCCAGTGCGAGTGGCAATCCGCAAGGAAGAACCTTCAAGGCGGAGTGTCCTTCCCTGTACAAAACGGCGCCCAAGTGGCTGAGGCAGGGAGCATTTTCCTTCACAGAACCGGCATCCTCGTAGGCCTGTGGGTTACTCTAAAGAAACGACACTGTGAGCAACCTCTTCGAAAAGGCCTTCGCAAGCGACTTGGAGACAACAGCAGCGCAGTGGAGGCACAGACCATTATCCTAGAGAGCAGCAGCACAGTGTCTCCAGCAGCGATCGCTTCCCGGAGGATACTTAAGCCACACCGAGATTCCAGCAGGGAGTTTTGCCTTGTAGCAGTACAACTCACTCAGGAAAGAGGGATGAGGTGTAGGGCTAATCTACGTGCGCTCACGCTCTGTGTCCCCGAGAAGGTTTCACGGAGCAGAATGCATCACCGACCGCTACCACGTGTGTGCACCAAAGAAGCCCTGTGCCGTGGGTGTTCTCAGGCCGACAGCGAAGACCTAGGTGTGTGCTGCACCCGCGCTCGGTGGTTCACACGTTGCGTGACCCTGTGCCTTTGGAAGATGTTCAGAGCGGGTGGCACCTGCGTGCTGCGAGCGCAAGAGGTGTAGAGTGTAGAGGCCTTTCACACTGGAGGAAGGGCTTGCATCTCATGGAGAAAATGTGTACGTCGCCCGGGAGACGGAGGCGCGCTCCTGACACCGTTTCCTCTGCCCGTTTAAAGCACAAGTGTTTGTACTCGATCTGGGCTGCCTGGTGAAACGCTTGGCAGTCCGCATCACCCTGAGCACCTTTCCTGAAGTTTGATTCGTAGCTGGGTAAACTCGGGCTTCAGAGGCTTAGATGGGACCAAACGTGTTCAGCTTGTGGCGAAAGCCTTTGACCAGAGGCATATACGCTTGTGCTTGGGGCGAGGGCTAGGCAAGAACGTTTACACACTGGGTTTTTATCTTTACCCTAAGCTGTCCCTTTCGGCGGCCGCAGGCGGAGAGAACCCGCGGAGAGAGAACAGCTGCGAAGTGGATGCACAGAACAGTCACCTCGATACCAGCCCCGGGGTCCCAAGCAACGATCCTTCCCCGGAGGGTACTTAACCCACCCAGGGATTCAAGCAGGGAGTTCGCCTTGTCCAACTCGCACAGGAGACTGGCATGAGACGTAGGGCTCATCTACTTGCGTTCACACTACGTGGCCCGGAGAAGTTCTCACGGAGCCGAATCCAGCACCCTTCCTCCACCACGTGTGTACCCAAAGGAGCGCTGGGCAGTGGGTGTTCTCAAGGCCAAGAGAGAAGCCCTTGTTCTGTGCTGCACCTGCTGGGTGGTTCGAAGGTTTTCTCACCTTCCTGCTCTGGAAGCTTTTCAGAGCTGAGGCTACGCCTGGGCTGCGAAAGCAGAGAGGCGTAGAGGCCTTTCACACGGAAGGCGTGGGCCTGTTTCCCATGGAGAAAGTGTACGTCGCCCAACCCCCACCCCCACCCCTCCCCACCCCAACCCACCCCCAGCTGGAGGCGTGCGGCTTGACACCATTTTGTCCTGCCCATGGAAAATACAAAGAGGCCTACACGATTTGGGCTGTCTGGCGAAAGAATTTTGAATCGGCGGCACCCTGAGTACCTTTCCCGAAGTTTGCTTCCTAGCTGGTTAAACTCGGCATTCGGAGGCGAGGTGAGAGCAAACTTGCTCCGCGCGCGGCCAAGTGCCTTGATGCCCTGCCCTAAATGTTTGAGCTTCTGGCCAGCGTCACGCAAGTACTTTGACACGTAGGATTCTCACTTTTACTCCAAGCTGTCCCTGTTGGCTGAAGCAGTCGGCGTGTCTGTGTCGCAGCCTGGGAGGCCGGGCGTTGGGGGAGTCTGCCAAGTGACTGGCCTCCATTTATAGCTAACTGAGAAACGGCGTCGAAGCTTTCGGGAGCCTCTTACAGGGAATGGTTGCAGTTCGGAACTGGAGACTGTGCTGGCCAACGTCAGCAGCTCCTCTCCCTCGGAGGGCTCTTGGTGTGCCGACCCCTAACAGCCAGCACGGTCCCCAGCTCGTGAACGGTCCCATTGCGAGCCGGTCTCGTCCGTGAAAGAGCCACGTGAGGCTGATCTCCAACAGTCGGGCTCCACACCTGGAGCCTTTGGGACAGGGCAGTCCTGAGCCGATGTGCCCACCAGGGGACGCGACCAAAGTTTACGTACCACAGGAAAGCGCCATCAGGGCCTCGTGTTCTCTCCATGAAATGAACGTGAGCTTGAAGGGTGACGCGTCAGCGTGCACTGTGAACAGCTCGCTGGCACGCCTGTCTTCGGCCCCTCTCACGGTCTCACGCACCCGGGCTCAGTTCCGTGTAGGAATGCTGAGTGGGAGCGCCAGCCTCGCTTCTGGACTCTAAAGCCTTCCACCCCCTAATGGCAGGTTGTGTGTGTCTCTCACGTGCGGGGAGGAATGAGGTCGCCCACAGAGGTTCTGCCATGAAAGATCTAAAGACGCACGCTGCTGAGGAGCTTGCTCCTCATGGAGCGTCCCCGAAGGCCAGAGGAATGCCGAAGGTCTCTTTCAAAGCTGCCGGACGCTCTGCCGTTCTAGGCCTGAGATAGGGACCTTGTGACGGCACTGTAACCCCGCGAGGTCCAGGAGACATCGCCAGTGCGAGTGGCAATCCGCAAGGAAGAACCTTCAAGGCGGAGTGTCCTTCCCTGTACAAAACGGCGCCCAAGTGGCTGAGGCAGGGAGCATTTTCCTTCACAGAACCGGCATCCTCGTAGGCCTGTGGGTTACTCTAAAGAAACGACACTGTGAGCAACCTCTTCGAAAAGGCCTTCGCAAGCGACTTGGAGACAACAGCAGCGCAGTGGAGGCACAGACCATTATCCTAGAGAGCAGCAGCACAGTGTCTCCAGCAGCGATCGCTTCCCGGAGGATACTTAAGCCACACCGAGATTCCAGCAGGGAGTTTTGCCTTGTAGCAGTACAACTCACTCAGGAAAGAGGGATGAGGTGTAGGGCTAATCTACGTGCGCTCACGCTCTGTGTCCCCGAGAAGGTTTCACGGAGCAGAATGCATCACCGACCGCTACCACGTGTGTGCACCAAAGAAGCCCTGTGCCGTGGGTGTTCTCAGGCCGACAGCGAAGACCTAGGTGTGTGCTGCACCCGCGCTCGGTGGTTCACACGTTGCGTGACCCTGTGCCTTTGGAAGATGTTCAGAGCGGGTGGCACCTGCGTGCTGCGAGCGCAAGAGGTGTAGAGTGTAGAGGCCTTTCACACTGGAGGAAGGGCTTGCATCTCATGGAGAAAATGTGTACGTCGCCCGGGAGACGGAGGCGCGCTCCTGACACCGCTTCCTCTGCCCGTTTAAAGCACAAGTGTTTGTACTCGATCTGGGCTGCCTGGTGAAACGCTTGGCAGTCCGCATCACCCTGAGCACCTTTCCTGAAGTTTGATTCGTAGCTGGGTAAACTCGGGCTTCAGAGGCTTAGATGGGACCAAACGTGTTCAGCTTGTGGCGAAAGCCTTTGACCAGAGGCATATACGCTTGTGCTTGGGGCGAGGGCTAGGCAAGAACGTTTACACACTGGGTTTTTATCTTTACCCTAAGCTGTCCCTTTCGGCGGCCGCAGGCGGAGAGAACCCGCGGAGAGAGAACAGCTGCGAAGTGGATGCACAGAACAGTCACCTCGATACCAGCCCCGGGGTCCCAAGCAACGATCCTTCCCCGGAGGGTACTTAACCCACCCAGGGATTCAAGCAGGGAGTTCGCCTTGTCCAACTCGCACAGGAGACTGGCATGAGACGTAGGGCTCATCTACTTGCGTTCACACTACGTGGCCCGGAGAAGTTCTCACGGAGCCGAATCCAGCACCCTTCCTCCACCACGTGTGTACCCAAAGGAGCGCTGGGCAGTGGGTGTTCTCAAGGCCAAGAGAGAAGCCCTTGTTCTGTGCTGCACCTGCTGGGTGGTTCGAAGGTTTTCTCACCTTCCTGCTCTGGAAGCTTTTCAGAGCTGAGGCTACGCCTGGGCTGCGAAAGCAGAGAGGCGTAGAGGCCTTTCACACGGAAGGCGTGGGCCTGTTTCCCATGGAGAAAGTGTACGTCGCCCAACCCCCACCCCCACCCCTCCCCACCCCAACCCACCCCCAGCTGGAGGCGTGCGGCTTGACACCATTTTGTCCTGCCCATGGAAAATACAAAGAGGCCTACACGATTTGGGCTGTCTGGCGAAAGAATTTTGAATCGGCGGCACCCTGAGTACCTTTCCCGAAGTTTGCTTCCTAGCTGGTTAAACTCGGCATTCGGAGGCGAGGTGAGAGCAAACTTGCTCCGCGCGCGGCCAAGTGCCTTGATGCCCTGCCCTAAATGTTTGAGCTTCTGGCCAGCGTCACGCAAGTACTTTGACACGTAGGATTCTCACTTTTACTCCAAGCTGTCCCTGTTGGCTGAAGCAGTCGGCGTGTCTGTGTCGCAGCCTGGGAGGCCGGGCGTTGGGGGAGTCTGCCAAGTGACTGGCCTCCATTTATAGCTAACTGAGAAACGGCGTCGAAGCTTTCGGGAGCCTCTTACAGGGAATGGTTGCAGTTCGGAACTGGAGACTGTGCTGGCCAACGTCAGCAGCTCCTCTCCCTCGGAGGGCTCTTGGTGTGCCGACCCCTAACAGCCAGCACGGTCCCCAGCTCGTGAACGGTCCCATTGCGAGCCGGTCTCGTCCGTGAAAGAGCCACGTGAGGCTGATCTCCAACAGTCGGGCTCCACACCTGGAGCCTTTGGGACAGGGCAGTCCTGAGCCGATGTGCCCACCAGGGGACGCGACCAAAGTTTACGTACCACAGGAAAGCGCCATCAGGGCCTCGTGTTCTCTCCATGAAATGAACGTGAGCTTGAAGGGTGACGCGTCAGCGTGCACTGTGAACAGCTCGCTGGCACGCCTGTCTTCGGCCCCTCTCACGGTCTCACGCACCCGGGCTCAGTTCCGTGTAGGAATGCTGAGTGGGAGCGCCAGCCTCGCTTCTGGACTCTAAAGCCTTCCACCCCCTAATGGCAGGTTGTGTGTGTCTCTCACGTGGGGGGAGGAATGAGGTCGCCCACAGAGGTTCTGCCATGAAAGATCTAAAGACGCACGCTGCTGAGGAGCTTGCTCCTCATGGAGCGTCCCCGAAGGCCAGAGGAATGCCGAAGGTCTCTTTCAAAGCTGCCGGACGCTCTGCCGTTCTAGGCCTGAGATAGGGACCTTGTGACGGCACTGTAACCCCGCGAGGTCCAGGAGACATCGCCAGTGCGAGTGGCAATCCGCAAGGAAGAACCTTCAAGGCGGAGTGTCCTTCCCTGTACAAAACGGCGCCCAAGTGGCTGAGGCAGGGAGCATTTTCCTTCACAGAACCGGCATCCTCGTAGGCCTGTGGGTTACTCTAAAGAAACGACACTGTGAGCAACCTCTTCGAAAAGGCCTTCGCAAGCGACTTGGAGACAACAGCAGCGCAGTGGAGGCACAGACCATTATCCTAGAGAGCAGCAGCACAGTGTCTCCAGCAGCGATCGCTTCCCGGAGGATACTTAAGCCACACCGAGATTCCAGCAGGGAGTTTTGCCTTGTAGCAGTACAACTCACTCAGGAAAGAGGGATGAGGTGTAGGGCTAATCTACGTGCGCTCACGCTCTGTGTCCCCGAGAAGGTTTCACGGAGCAGAATGCATCACCGACCGCTACCACGTGTGTGCACCAAAGAAGCCCTGTGCCGTGGGTGTTCTCAGGCCGACAGCGAAGACCTAGGTGTGTGCTGCACCCGCGCTCGGTGGTTCACACGTTGCGTGACCCTGTGCCTTTGGAAGATGTTCAGAGCGGGTGGCACCTGCGTGCTGCGAGCGCAAGAGGTGTAGAGTGTAGAGGCCTTTCACACTGGAGGAAGGGCTTGCATCTCATGGAGAAAATGTGTACGTCGCCCGGGAGACGGAGGCGCGCTCCTGACACCGTTTCCTCTGCCCGTTTAAAGCACAAGTGTTTGTACTCGATCTGGGCTGCCTGGTGAAACGCTTGGCAGTCCGCATCACCCTGAGCACCTTTCCTGAAGTTTGATTCGTAGCTGGGTAAACTCGGGCTTCAGAGGCTTAGATGGGACCAAACGTGTTCAGCTTGTGGCGAAAGCCTTTGACCAGAGGCATATACGCTTGTGCTTGGGGCGAGGGCTAGGCAAGAACGTTTACACACTGGGTTTTTATCTTTACCCTAAGCTGTCCCTTTCGGCGGCCGCAGGCGGAGAGAACCCGCGGAGAGAGAACAGCTGCGAAGTGGATGCACAGAACAGTCACCTCGATACCAGCCCCGGGGTCCCAAGCAACGATCCTTCCCCGGAGGGTACTTAACCCACCCAGGGATTCAAGCAGGGAGTTCGCCTTGTCCAACTCGCACAGGAGACTGGCATGAGACGTAGGGCTCATCTACTTGCGTTCACACTACGTGGCCCGGAGAAGTTCTCACGGAGCCGAATCCAGCACCCTTCCTCCACCACGTGTGTACCCAAAGGAGCGCTGGGCAGTGGGTGTTCTCAAGGCCAAGAGAGAAGCCCTTGTTCTGTGCTGCACCTGCTGGGTGGTTCGAAGGTTTTCTCACCTTCCTGCTCTGGAAGCTTTTCAGAGCTGAGGCTACGCCTGGGCTGCGAAAGCAGAGAGGCGTAGAGGCCTTTCACACGGAAGGCGTGGGCCTGTTTCCCATGGAGAAAGTGTACGTCGCCCAACCCCCACCCCCACCCCTCCCCACCCCAACCCACCCCCAGCTGGAGGCGTGCGGCTTGACACCATTTTGTCCTGCCCATGGAAAATACAAAGAGGCCTACACGATTTGGGCTGTCTGGCGAAAGAATTTTGAATCGGCGGCACCCTGAGTACCTTTCCCGAAGTTTGCTTCCTAGCTGGTTAAACTCGGCATTCGGAGGCGAGGTGAGAGCAAACTTGCTCCGCGCGCGGCCAAGTGCCTTGATGCCCTGCCCTAAATGTTTGAGCTTCTGGCCAGCGTCACGCAAGTACTTTGACACGTAGGATTCTCACTTTTACTCCAAGCTGTCCCTGTTGGCTGAAGCAGTCGGCGTGTCTGTGTCGCAGCCTGGGAGGCCGGGCGTTGGGGGAGTCTGCCAAGTGACTGGCCTCCATTTATAGCTAACTGAGAAACGGCGTCGAAGCTTTCGGGAGCCTCTTACAGGGAATGGTTGCAGTTCGGAACTGGAGACTGTGCTGGCCAACGTCAGCAGCTCCTCTCCCTCGGAGGGCTCTTGGTGTGCCGACCCCTAACAGCCAGCACGGTCCCCAGCTCGTGAACGGTCCCATTGCGAGCCGGTCTCGTCCGTGAAAGAGCCACGTGAGGCTGATCTCCAACAGTCGGGCTCCACACCTGGAGCCTTTGGGACAGGGCAGTCCTGAGCCGATGTGCCCACCAGGGGACGCGACCAAAGTTTACGTACCACAGGAAAGCGCCATCAGGGCCTCGTGTTCTCTCCATGAAATGAACGTGAGCTTGAAGGGTGACGCGTCAGCGTGCACTGTGAACAGCTCGCTGGCACGCCTGTCTTCGGCCCCTCTCACGGTCTCACGCACCCGGGCTCAGTTCCGTGTAGGAATGCTGAGTGGGAGCGCCAGCCTCGCTTCTGGACTCTAAAGCCTTCCACCCCCTAATGGCAGGTTGTGTGTGTCTCTCACGTGGGGGGAGGAATGAGGTCGCCCACAGAGGTTCTGCCATGAAAGATCTAAAGACGCACGCTGCTGAGGAGCTTGCTCCTCATGGAGCGTCCCCGAAGGCCAGAGGAATGCCGAAGGTCTCTTTCAAAGCTGCCGGACGCTCTGCCGTTCTAGGCCTGAGATAGGGACCTTGTGACGGCACTGTAACCCCGCGAGGTCCAGGAGACATCGCCAGTGCGAGTGGCAATCCGCAAGGAAGAACCTTCAAGGCGGAGTGTCCTTCCCTGTACAAAACGGCGCCCAAGTGGCTGAGGCAGGGAGCATTTTCCTTCACAGAACCGGCATCCTCGTAGGCCTGTGGGTTACTCTAAAGAAACGACACTGTGAGCAACCTCTTCGAAAAGGCCTTCGCAAGCGACTTGGAGACAACAGCAGCGCAGTGGAGGCACAGACCATTATCCTAGAGAGCAGCAGCACAGTGTCTCCAGCAGCGATCGCTTCCCGGAGGATACTTAAGCCACACCGAGATTCCAGCAGGGAGTTTTGCCTTGTAGCAGTACAACTCACTCAGGAAAGAGGGATGAGGTGTAGGGCTAATCTACGTGCGCTCACGCTCTGTGTCCCCGAGAAGGTTTCACGGAGCAGAATGCATCACCGACCGCTACCACGTGTGTGCACCAAAGAAGCCCTGTGCCGTGGGTGTTCTCAGGCCGACAGCGAAGACCTAGGTGTGTGCTGCACCCGCGCTCGGTGGTTCACACGTTGCGTGACCCTGTGCCTTTGGAAGATGTTCAGAGCGGGTGGCACCTGCGTGCTGCGAGCGCAAGAGGTGTAGAGTGTAGAGGCCTTTCACACTGGAGGAAGGGCTTGCATCTCATGGAGAAAATGTGTACGTCGCCCGGGAGACGGAGGCGCGCTCCTGACACCGTTTCCTCTGCCCGTTTAAAGCACAAGTGTTTGTACTCGATCTGGGCTGCCTGGTGAAACGCTTGGCAGTCCGCATCACCCTGAGCACCTTTCCTGAAGTTTGATTCGTAGCTGGGTAAACTCGGGCTTCAGAGGCTTAGATGGGACCAAACGTGTTCAGCTTGTGGCGAAAGCCTTTGACCAGAGGCATATACGCTTGTGCTTGGGGCGAGGGCTAGGCAAGAACGTTTACACACTGGGTTTTTATCTTTACCCTAAGCTGTCCCTTTCGGCGGCCGCAGGCGGAGAGAACCCGCGGAGAGAGAACAGCTGCGAAGTGGATGCACAGAACAGTCACCTCGATACCAGCCCCGGGGTCCCAAGCAACGATCCTTCCCCGGAGGGTACTTAACCCACCCAGGGATTCAAGCAGGGAGTTCGCCTTGTCCAACTCGCACAGGAGACTGGCATGAGACGTAGGGCTCATCTACTTGCGTTCACACTACGTGGCCCGGAGAAGTTCTCACGGAGCCGAATCCAGCACCCTTCCTCCACCACGTGTGTACCCAAAGGAGCGCTGGGCAGTGGGTGTTCTCAAGGCCAAGAGAGAAGCCCTTGTTCTGTGCTGCACCTGCTGGGTGGTTCGAAGGTTTTCTCACCTTCCTGCTCTGGAAGCTTTTCAGAGCTGAGGCTACGCCTGGGCTGCGAAAGCAGAGAGGCGTAGAGGCCTTTCACACGGAAGGCGTGGGCCTGTTTCCCATGGAGAAAGTGTACGTCGCCCAACCCCCACCCCCACCCCTCCCCACCCCAACCCACCCCCAGCTGGAGGCGTGCGGCTTGACACCATTTTGTCCTGCCCATGGAAAATACAAAGAGGCCTACACGATTTGGGCTGTCTGGCGAAAGAATTTTGAATCGGCGGCACCCTGAGTACCTTTCCCGAAGTTTGCTTCCTAGCTGGTTAAACTCGGCATTCGGAGGCGAGGTGAGAGCAAACTTGCTCCGCGCGCGGCCAAGTGCCTTGATGCCCTGCCCTAAATGTTTGAGCTTCTGGCCAGCGTCACGCAAGTACTTTGACACGTAGGATTCTCACTTTTACTCCAAGCTGTCCCTGTTGGCTGAAGCAGTCGGCGTGTCTGTGTCGCAGCCTGGGAGGCCGGGCGTTGGGGGAGTCTGCCAAGTGACTGGCCTCCATTTATAGCTAACTGAGAAACGGCGTCGAAGCTTTCGGGAGCCTCTTACAGGGAATGGTTGCAGTTCGGAACTGGAGACTGTGCTGGCCAACGTCAGCAGCTCCTCTCCCTCGGAGGGCTCTTGGTGTGCCGACCCCTAACAGCCAGCACGGTCCCCAGCTCGTGAACGGTCCCATTGCGAGCCGGTCTCGTCCGTGAAAGAGCCACGTGAGGCTGATCTCCAACAGTCGGGCTCCACACCTGGAGCCTTTGGGACAGGGCAGTCCTGAGCCGATGTGCCCACCAGGGGACGCGACCAAAGTTTACGTACCACAGGAAAGCGCCATCAGGGCCTCGTGTTCTCTCCATGAAATGAACGTGAGCTTGAAGGGTGACGCGTCAGCGTGCACTGTGAACAGCTCGCTGGCACGCCTGTCTTCGGCCCCTCTCACGGTCTCACGCACCCGGGCTCAGTTCCGTGTAGGAATGCTGAGTGGGAGCGCCAGCCTCGCTTCTGGACTCTAAAGCCTTCCACCCCCTAATGGCAGGTTGTGTGTGTCTCTCACGTGGGGGGAGGAATGAGGTCGCCCACAGAGGTTCTGCCATGAAAGATCTAAAGACGCACGCTGCTGAGGAGCTTGCTCCTCATGGAGCGTCCCCGAAGGCCAGAGGAATGCCGAAGGTCTCTTTCAAAGCTGCCGGACGCTCTGCCGTTCTAGGCCTGAGATAGGGACCTTGTGACGGCACTGTAACCCCGCGAGGTCCAGGAGACATCGCCAGTGCGAGTGGCAATCCGCAAGGAAGAACCTTCAAGGCGGAGTGTCCTTCCCTGTACAAAACGGCGCCCAAGTGGCTGAGGCAGGGAGCATTTTCCTTCACAGAACCGGCATCCTCGTAGGCCTGTGGGTTACTCTAAAGAAACGACACTGTGAGCAACCTCTTCGAAAAGGCCTTCGCAAGCGACTTGGAGACAACAGCAGCGCAGTGGAGGCACAGACCATTATCCTAGAGAGCAGCAGCACAGTGTCTCCAGCAGCGATCGCTTCCCGGAGGATACTTAAGCCACACCGAGATTCCAGCAGGGAGTTTTGCCTTGTAGCAGTACAACTCACTCAGGAAAGAGGGATGAGGTGTAGGGCTAATCTACGTGCGCTCACGCTCTGTGTCCCCGAGAAGGTTTCACGGAGCAGAATGCATCACCGACCGCTACCACGTGTGTGCACCAAAGAAGCCCTGTGCCGTGGGTGTTCTCAGGCCGACAGCGAAGACCTAGGTGTGTGCTGCACCCGCGCTCGGTGGTTCACACGTTGCGTGACCCTGTGCCTTTGGAAGATGTTCAGAGCGGGTGGCACCTGCGTGCTGCGAGCGCAAGAGGTGTAGAGTGTAGAGGCCTTTCACACTGGAGGAAGGGCTTGCATCTCATGGAGAAAATGTGTACGTCGCCCGGGAGACGGAGGCGCGCTCCTGACACCGCTTCCTCTGCCCGTTTAAAGCACAAGTGTTTGTACTCGATCTGGGCTGCCTGGTGAAACGCTTGGCAGTCCGCATCACCCTGAGCACCTTTCCTGAAGTTTGATTCGTAGCTGGGTAAACTCGGGCTTCAGAGGCTTAGATGGGACCAAACGTGTTCAGCTTGTGGCGAAAGCCTTTGACCAGAGGCATATACGCTTGTGCTTGGGGCGAGGGCTAGGCAAGAACGTTTACACACTGGGTTTTTATCTTTACCCTAAGCTGTCCCTTTCGGCGGCCGCAGGCGGAGAGAACCCGCGGAGAGAGAACAGCTGCGAAGTGGATGCACAGAACAGTCACCTCGATACCAGCCCCGGGGTCCCAAGCAACGATCCTTCCCCGGAGGGTACTTAACCCACCCAGGGATTCAAGCAGGGAGTTCGCCTTGTCCAACTCGCACAGGAGACTGGCATGAGACGTAGGGCTCATCTACTTGCGTTCACACTACGTGGCCCGGAGAAGTTCTCACGGAGCCGAATCCAGCACCCTTCCTCCACCACGTGTGTACCCAAAGGAGCGCTGGGCAGTGGGTGTTCTCAAGGCCAAGAGAGAAGCCCTTGTTCTGTGCTGCACCTGCTGGGTGGTTCGAAGGTTTTCTCACCTTCCTGCTCTGGAAGCTTTTCAGAGCTGAGGCTACGCCTGGGCTGCGAAAGCAGAGAGGCGTAGAGGCCTTTCACACGGAAGGCGTGGGCCTGTTTCCCATGGAGAAAGTGTACGTCGCCCAACCCCCACCCCCACCCCTCCCCACCCCAACCCACCCCCAGCTGGAGGCGTGCGGCTTGACACCATTTTGTCCTGCCCATGGAAAATACAAAGAGGCCTACACGATTTGGGCTGTCTGGCGAAAGAATTTTGAATCGGCGGCACCCTGAGTACCTTTCCCGAAGTTTGCTTCCTAGCTGGTTAAACTCGGCATTCGGAGGCGAGGTGAGAGCAAACTTGCTCCGCGCGCGGCCAAGTGCCTTGATGCCCTGCCCTAAATGTTTGAGCTTCTGGCCAGCGTCACGCAAGTACTTTGACACGTAGGATTCTCACTTTTACTCCAAGCTGTCCCTGTTGGCTGAAGCAGTCGGCGTGTCTGTGTCGCAGCCTGGGAGGCCGGGCGTTGGGGGAGTCTGCCAAGTGACTGGCCTCCATTTATAGCTAACTGAGAAACGGCGTCGAAGCTTTCGGGAGCCTCTTACAGGGAATGGTTGCAGTTCGGAACTGGAGACTGTGCTGGCCAACGTCAGCAGCTCCTCTCCCTCGGAGGGCTCTTGGTGTGCCGACCCCTAACAGCCAGCACGGTCCCCAGCTCGTGAACGGTCCCATTGCGAGCCGGTCTCGTCCGTGAAAGAGCCACGTGAGGCTGATCTCCAACAGTCGGGCTCCACACCTGGAGCCTTTGGGACAGGGCAGTCCTGAGCCGATGTGCCCACCAGGGGACGCGACCAAAGTTTACGTACCACAGGAAAGCGCCATCAGGGCCTCGTGTTCTCTCCATGAAATGAACGTGAGCTTGAAGGGTGACGCGTCAGCGTGCACTGTGAACAGCTCGCTGGCACGCCTGTCTTCGGCCCCTCTCACGGTCTCACGCACCCGGGCTCAGTTCCGTGTAGGAATGCTGAGTGGGAGCGCCAGCCTCGCTTCTGGACTCTAAAGCCTTCCACCCCCTAATGGCAGGTTGTGTGTGTCTCTCACGTGGGGGGAGGAATGAGGTCGCCCACAGAGGTTCTGCCATGAAAGATCTAAAGACGCACGCTGCTGAGGAGCTTGCTCCTCATGGAGCGTCCCCGAAGGCCAGAGGAATGCCGAAGGTCTCTTTCAAAGCTGCCGGACGCTCTGCCGTTCTAGGCCTGAGATAGGGACCTTGTGACGGCACTGTAACCCCGCGAGGTCCAGGAGACATCGCCAGTGCGAGTGGCAATCCGCAAGGAAGAACCTTCAAGGCGGAGTGTCCTTCCCTGTACAAAACGGCGCCCAAGTGGCTGAGGCAGGGAGCATTTTCCTTCACAGAACCGGCATCCTCGTAGGCCTGTGGGTTACTCTAAAGAAACGACACTGTGAGCAACCTCTTCGAAAAGGCCTTCGCAAGCGACTTGGAGACAACAGCAGCGCAGTGGAGGCACAGACCATTATCCTAGAGAGCAGCAGCACAGTGTCTCCAGCAGCGATCGCTTCCCGGAGGATACTTAAGCCACACCGAGATTCCAGCAGGGAGTTTTGCCTTGTAGCAGTACAACTCACTCAGGAAAGAGGGATGAGGTGTAGGGCTAATCTACGTGCGCTCACGCTCTGTGTCCCCGAGAAGGTTTCACGGAGCAGAATGCATCACCGACCGCTACCACGTGTGTGCACCAAAGAAGCCCTGTGCCGTGGGTGTTCTCAGGCCGACAGCGAAGACCTAGGTGTGTGCTGCACCCGCGCTCGGTGGTTCACACGTTGCGTGACCCTGTGCCTTTGGAAGATGTTCAGAGCGGGTGGCACCTGCGTGCTGCGAGCGCAAGAGGTGTAGAGTGTAGAGGCCTTTCACACTGGAGGAAGGGCTTGCATCTCATGGAGAAAATGTGTACGTCGCCCGGGAGACGGAGGCGCGCTCCTGACACCGCTTCCTCTGCCCGTTTAAAGCACAAGTGTTTGTACTCGATCTGGGCTGCCTGGTGAAACGCTTGGCAGTCCGCATCACCCTGAGCACCTTTCCTGAAGTTTGATTCGTAGCTGGGTAAACTCGGGCTTCAGAGGCTTAGATGGGACCAAACGTGTTCAGCTTGTGGCGAAAGCCTTTGACCAGAGGCATATACGCTTGTGCTTGGGGCGAGGGCTAGGCAAGAACGTTTACACACTGGGTTTTTATCTTTACCCTAAGCTGTCCCTTTCGGCGGCCGCAGGCGGAGAGAACCCGCGGAGAGAGAACAGCTGCGAAGTGGATGCACAGAACAGTCACCTCGATACCAGCCCCGGGGTCCCAAGCAACGATCCTTCCCCGGAGGGTACTTAACCCACCCAGGGATTCAAGCAGGGAGTTCGCCTTGTCCAACTCGCACAGGAGACTGGCATGAGACGTAGGGCTCATCTACTTGCGTTCACACTACGTGGCCCGGAGAAGTTCTCACGGAGCCGAATCCAGCACCCTTCCTCCACCACGTGTGTACCCAAAGGAGCGCTGGGCAGTGGGTGTTCTCAAGGCCAAGAGAGAAGCCCTTGTTCTGTGCTGCACCTGCTGGGTGGTTCGAAGGTTTTCTCACCTTCCTGCTCTGGAAGCTTTTCAGAGCTGAGGCTACGCCTGGGCTGCGAAAGCAGAGAGGCGTAGAGGCCTTTCACACGGAAGGCGTGGGCCTGTTTCCCATGGAGAAAGTGTACGTCGCCCAACCCCCACCCCCACCCCTCCCCACCCCAACCCACCCCCAGCTGGAGGCGTGCGGCTTGACACCATTTTGTCCTGCCCATGGAAAATACAAAGAGGCCTACACGATTTGGGCTGTCTGGCGAAAGAATTTTGAATCGGCGGCACCCTGAGTACCTTTCCCGAAGTTTGCTTCCTAGCTGGTTAAACTCGGCATTCGGAGGCGAGGTCAGAGCAAACTTGCTCCGCGCGCGGCCAAGTGCCTTGATGCCCTGCCCTAAATGTTTGAGCTTCTGGCCAGCGTCACGCAAGTACTTTGACACGTAGGATTCTCACTTTTACTCCAAGCTGTCCCTGTTGGCTGAAGCAGTCGGCGTGTCTGTGTCGCAGCCTGGGAGGCCGGGCGTTGGGGGAGTCTGCCAAGTGACTGGCCTCCATTTATAGCTAACTGAGAAACGGCGTCGAAGCTTTCGGGAGCCTCTTACAGGGAATGGTTGCAGTTCGGAACTGGAGACTGTGCTGGCCAACGTCAGCAGCTCCTCTCCCTCGGAGGGCTCTTGGTGTGCCGACCCCTAACAGCCAGCACGGTCCCCAGCTCGTGAACGGTCCCATTGCGAGCCGGTCTCGTCCGTGAAAGAGCCACGTGAGGCTGATCTCCAACAGTCGGGCTCCACACCTGGAGCCTTTGGGACAGGGCAGTCCTGAGCCGATGTGCCCACCAGGGGACGCGACCAAAGTTTACGTACCACAGGAAAGCGCCATCAGGGCCTCGTGTTCTCTCCATGAAATGAACGTGAGCTTGAAGGGTGACGCGTCAGCGTGCACTGTGAACAGCTCGCTGGCACGCCTGTCTTCGGCCCCTCTCACGGTCTCACGCACCCGGGCTCAGTTCCGTGTAGGAATGCTGAGTGGGAGCGCCAGCCTCGCTTCTGGACTCTAAAGCCTTCCACCCCCTAATGGCAGGTTGTGTGTGTCTCTCACGTGGGGGGAGGAATGAGGTCGCCCACAGAGGTTCTGCCATGAAAGATCTAAAGACGCACGCTGCTGAGGAGCTTGCTCCTCATGGAGCGTCCCCGAAGGCCAGAGGAATGCCGAAGGTCTCTTTCAAAGCTGCCGGACGCTCTGCCGTTCTAGGCCTGAGATAGGGACCTTGTGACGGCACTGTAACCCCGCGAGGTCCAGGAGACATCGCCAGTGCGAGTGGCAATCCGCAAGGAAGAACCTTCAAGGCGGAGTGTCCTTCCCTGTACAAAACGGCGCCCAAGTGGCTGAGGCAGGGAGCATTTTCCTTCACAGAACCGGCATCCTCGTAGGCCTGTGGGTTACTCTAAAGAAACGACACTGTGAGCAACCTCTTCGAAAAGGCCTTCGCAAGCGACTTGGAGACAACAGCAGCGCAGTGGAGGCACAGACCATTATCCTAGAGAGCAGCAGCACAGTGTCTCCAGCAGCGATCGCTTCCCGGAGGATACTTAAGCCACACCGAGATTCCAGCAGGGAGTTTTGCCTTGTAGCAGTACAACTCACTCAGGAAAGAGGGATGAGGTGTAGGGCTAATCTACGTGCGCTCACGCTCTGTGTCCCCGAGAAGGTTTCACGGAGCAGAATGCATCACCGACCGCTACCACGTGTGTGCACCAAAGAAGCCCTGTGCCGTGGGTGTTCTCAGGCCGACAGCGAAGACCTAGGTGTGTGCTGCACCCGCGCTCGGTGGTTCACACGTTGCGTGACCCTGTGCCTTTGGAAGATGTTCAGAGCGGGTGGCACCTGCGTGCTGCGAGCGCAAGAGGTGTAGAGTGTAGAGGCCTTTCACACTGGAGGAAGGGCTTGCATCTCATGGAGAAAATGTGTACGTCGCCCGGGAGACGGAGGCGCGCTCCTGACACCGCTTCCTCTGCCCGTTTAAAGCACAAGTGTTTGTACTCGATCTGGGCTGCCTGGTGAAACGCTTGGCAGTCCGCATCACCCTGAGCACCTTTCCTGAAGTTTGATTCGTAGCTGGGTAAACTCGGGCTTCAGAGGCTTAGATGGGACCAAACGTGTTCAGCTTGTGGCGAAAGCCTTTGACCAGAGGCATATACGCTTGTGCTTGGGGCGAGGGCTAGGCAAGAACGTTTACACACTGGGTTTTTATCTTTACCCTAAGCTGTCCCTTTCGGCGGCCGCAGGCGGAGAGAACCCGCGGAGAGAGAACAGCTGCGAAGTGGATGCACAGAACAGTCACCTCGATACCAGCCCCGGGGTCCCAAGCAACGATCCTTCCCCGGAGGGTACTTAACCCACCCAGGGATTCAAGCAGGGAGTTCGCCTTGTCCAACTCGCACAGGAGACTGGCATGAGACGTAGGGCTCATCTACTTGCGTTCACACTACGTGGCCCGGAGAAGTTCTCACGGAGCCGAATCCAGCACCCTTCCTCCACCACGTGTGTACCCAAAGGAGCGCTGGGCAGTGGGTGTTCTCAAGGCCAAGAGAGAAGCCCTTGTTCTGTGCTGCACCTGCTGGGTGGTTCGAAGGTTTTCTCACCTTCCTGCTCTGGAAGCTTTTCAGAGCTGAGGCTACGCCTGGGCTGCGAAAGCAGAGAGGCGTAGAGGCCTTTCACACGGAAGGCGTGGGCCTGTTTCCCATGGAGAAAGTGTACGTCGCCCAACCCCCACCCCCACCCCTCCCCACCCCAACCCACCCCCAGCTGGAGGCGTGCGGCTTGACACCATTTTGTCCTGCCCATGGAAAATACAAAGAGGCCTACACGATTTGGGCTGTCTGGCGAAAGAATTTTGAATCGGCGGCACCCTGAGTACCTTTCCCGAAGTTTGCTTCCTAGCTGGTTAAACTCGGCATTCGGAGGCGAGGTCAGAGCAAACTTGCTCCGCGCGCGGCCAAGTGCCTTGATGCCCTGCCCTAAATGTTTGAGCTTCTGGCCAGCGTCACGCAAGTACTTTGACACGTAGGATTCTCACTTTTACTCCAAGCTGTCCCTGTTGGCTGAAGCAGTCGGCGTGTCTGTGTCGCAGCCTGGGAGGCCGGGCGTTGGGGGAGTCTGCCAAGTGACTGGCCTCCATTTATAGCTAACTGAGAAACGGCGTCGAAGCTTTCGGGAGCCTCTTACAGGGAATGGTTGCAGTTCGGAACTGGAGACTGTGCTGGCCAACGTCAGCAGCTCCTCTCCCTCGGAGGGCTCTTGGTGTGCCGACCCCTAACAGCCAGCACGGTCCCCAGCTCGTGAACGGTCCCATTGCGAGCCGGTCTCGTCCGTGAAAGAGCCACGTGAGGCTGATCTCCAACAGTCGGGCTCCACACCTGGAGCCTTTGGGACAGGGCAGTCCTGAGCCGATGTGCCCACCAGGGGACGCGACCAAAGTTTACGTACCACAGGAAAGCGCCATCAGGGCCTCGTGTTCTCTCCATGAAATGAACGTGAGCTTGAAGGGTGACGCGTCAGCGTGCACTGTGAACAGCTCGCTGGCACGCCTGTCTTCGGCCCCTCTCACGGTCTCACGCACCCGGGCTCAGTTCCGTGTAGGAATGCTGAGTGGGAGCGCCAGCCTCGCTTCTGGACTCTAAAGCCTTCCACCCCCTAATGGCAGGTTGTGTGTGTCTCTCACGTGGGGGGAGGAATGAGGTCGCCCACAGAGGTTCTGCCATGAAAGATCTAAAGACGCACGCTGCTGAGGAGCTTGCTCCTCATGGAGCGTCCCCGAAGGCCAGAGGAATGCCGAAGGTCTCTTTCAAAGCTGCCGGACGCTCTGCCGTTCTAGGCCTGAGATAGGGACCTTGTGACGGCACTGTAACCCCGCGAGGTCCAGGAGACATCGCCAGTGCGAGTGGCAATCCGCAAGGAAGAACCTTCAAGGCGGAGTGTCCTTCCCTGTACAAAACGGCGCCCAAGTGGCTGAGGCAGGGAGCATTTTCCTTCACAGAACCGGCATCCTCGTAGGCCTGTGGGTTACTCTAAAGAAACGACACTGTGAGCAACCTCTTCGAAAAGGCCTTCGCAAGCGACTTGGAGACAACAGCAGCGCAGTGGAGGCACAGACCATTATCCTAGAGAGCAGCAGCACAGTGTCTCCAGCAGCGATCGCTTCCCGGAGGATACTTAAGCCACACCGAGATTCCAGCAGGGAGTTTTGCCTTGTAGCAGTACAACTCACTCAGGAAAGAGGGATGAGGTGTAGGGCTAATCTACGTGCGCTCACGCTCTGTGTCCCCGAGAAGGTTTCACGGAGCAGAATGCATCACCGACCGCTACCACGTGTGTGCACCAAAGAAGCCCTGTGCCGTGGGTGTTCTCAGGCCGACAGCGAAGACCTAGGTGTGTGCTGCACCCGCGCTCGGTGGTTCACACGTTGCGTGACCCTGTGCCTTTGGAAGATGTTCAGAGCGGGTGGCACCTGCGTGCTGCGAGCGCAAGAGGTGTAGAGTGTAGAGGCCTTTCACACTGGAGGAAGGGCTTGCATCTCATGGAGAAAATGTGTACGTCGCCCGGGAGACGGAGGCGCGCTCCTGACACCGCTTCCTCTGCCCGTTTAAAGCACAAGTGTTTGTACTCGATCTGGGCTGCCTGGTGAAACGCTTGGCAGTCCGCATCACCCTGAGCACCTTTCCTGAAGTTTGATTCGTAGCTGGGTAAACTCGGGCTTCAGAGGCTTAGATGGGACCAAACGTGTTCAGCTTGTGGCGAAAGCCTTTGACCAGAGGCATATACGCTTGTGCTTGGGGCGAGGGCTAGGCAAGAACGTTTACACACTGGGTTTTTATCTTTACCCTAAGCTGTCCCTTTCGGCGGCCGCAGGCGGAGAGAACCCGCGGAGAGAGAACAGCTGCGAAGTGGATGCACAGAACAGTCACCTCGATACCAGCCCCGGGGTCCCAAGCAACGATCCTTCCCCGGAGGGTACTTAACCCACCCAGGGATTCAAGCAGGGAGTTCGCCTTGTCCAACTCGCACAGGAGACTGGCATGAGACGTAGGGCTCATCTACTTGCGTTCACACTACGTGGCCCGGAGAAGTTCTCACGGAGCCGAATCCAGCACCCTTCCTCCACCACGTGTGTACCCAAAGGAGCGCTGGGCAGTGGGTGTTCTCAAGGCCAAGAGAGAAGCCCTTGTTCTGTGCTGCACCTGCTGGGTGGTTCGAAGGTTTTCTCACCTTCCTGCTCTGGAAGCTTTTCAGAGCTGAGGCTACGCCTGGGCTGCGAAAGCAGAGAGGCGTAGAGGCCTTTCACACGGAAGGCGTGGGCCTGTTTCCCATGGAGAAAGTGTACGTCGCCCAACCCCCACCCCCACCCCTCCCCACCCCAACCCACCCCCAGCTGGAGGCGTGCGGCTTGACACCATTTTGTCCTGCCCATGGAAAATACAAAGAGGCCTACACGATTTGGGCTGTCTGGCGAAAGAATTTTGAATCGGCGGCACCCTGAGTACCTTTCCCGAAGTTTGCTTCCTAGCTGGTTAAACTCGGCATTCGGAGGCGAGGTCAGAGCAAACTTGCTCCGCGCGCGGCCAAGTGCCTTGATGCCCTGCCCTAAATGTTTGAGCTTCTGGCCAGCGTCACGCAAGTACTTTGACACGTAGGATTCTCACTTTTACTCCAAGCTGTCCCTGTTGGCTGAAGCAGTCGGCGTGTCTGTGTCGCAGCCTGGGAGGCCGGGCGTTGGGGGAGTCTGCCAAGTGACTGGCCTCCATTTATAGCTAACTGAGAAACGGCGTCGAAGCTTTCGGGAGCCTCTTACAGGGAATGGTTGCAGTTCGGAACTGGAGACTGTGCTGGCCAACGTCAGCAGCTCCTCTCCCTCGGAGGGCTCTTGGTGTGCCGACCCCTAACAGCCAGCACGGTCCCCAGCTCGTGAACGGTCCCATTGCGAGCCGGTCTCGTCCGTGAAAGAGCCACGTGAGGCTGATCTCCAACAGTCGGGCTCCACACCTGGAGCCTTTGGGACAGGGCAGTCCTGAGCCGATGTGCCCACCAGGGGACGCGACCAAAGTTTACGTACCACAGGAAAGCGCCATCAGGGCCTCGTGTTCTCTCCATGAAATGAACGTGAGCTTGAAGGGTGACGCGTCAGCGTGCACTGTGAACAGCTCGCTGGCACGCCTGTCTTCGGCCCCTCTCACGGTCTCACGCACCCGGGCTCAGTTCCGTGTAGGAATGCTGAGTGGGAGCGCCAGCCTCGCTTCTGGACTCTAAAGCCTTCCACCCCCTAATGGCAGGTTGTGTGTGTCTCTCACGTGGGGGGAGGAATGAGGTCGCCCACAGAGGTTCTGCCATGAAAGATCTAAAGACGCACGCTGCTGAGGAGCTTGCTCCTCATGGAGCGTCCCCGAAGGCCAGAGGAATGCCGAAGGTCTCTTTCAAAGCTGCCGGACGCTCTGCCGTTCTAGGCCTGAGATAGGGACCTTGTGACGGCACTGTAACCCCGCGAGGTCCAGGAGACATCGCCAGTGCGAGTGGCAATCCGCAAGGAAGAACCTTCAAGGCGGAGTGTCCTTCCCTGTACAAAACGGCGCCCAAGTGGCTGAGGCAGGGAGCATTTTCCTTCACAGAACCGGCATCCTCGTAGGCCTGTGGGTTACTCTAAAGAAACGACACTGTGAGCAACCTCTTCGAAAAGGCCTTCGCAAGCGACTTGGAGACAACAGCAGCGCAGTGGAGGCACAGACCATTATCCTAGAGAGCAGCAGCACAGTGTCTCCAGCAGCGATCGCTTCCCGGAGGATACTTAAGCCACACCGAGATTCCAGCAGGGAGTTTTGCCTTGTAGCAGTACAACTCACTCAGGAAAGAGGGATGAGGTGTAGGGCTAATCTACGTGCGCTCACGCTCTGTGTCCCCGAGAAGGTTTCACGGAGCAGAATGCATCACCGACCGCTACCACGTGTGTGCACCAAAGAAGCCCTGTGCCGTGGGTGTTCTCAGGCCGACAGCGAAGACCTAGGTGTGTGCTGCACCCGCGCTCGGTGGTTCACACGTTGCGTGACCCTGTGCCTTTGGAAGATGTTCAGAGCGGGTGGCACCTGCGTGCTGCGAGCGCAAGAGGTGTAGAGTGTAGAGGCCTTTCACACTGGAGGAAGGGCTTGCATCTCATGGAGAGAATGTGTACGTCGCCCGGGAGACGGAGGCGCGCTCCTGACACCGCTTCCTCTGCCCGTTTAAAGCACAAGTGTTTGTACTCGATCTGGGCTGCCTGGTGAAACGCTTGGCAGTCCGCATCACCCTGAGCACCTTTCCTGAAGTTTGATTCGTAGCTGGGTAAACTCGGGCTTCAGAGGCTTAGATGGGACCAAACGTGTTCAGCTTGTGGCGAAAGCCTTTGACCAGAGGCATATACGCTTGTGCTTGGGGCGAGGGCTAGGCAAGAACGTTTACACACTGGGTTTTTATCTTTACCCTAAGCTGTCCCTTTCGGCGGCCGCAGGCGGAGAGAACCCGCGGAGAGAGAACAGCTGCGAAGTGGATGCACAGAACAGTCACCTCGATACCAGCCCCGGGGTCCCAAGCAACGATCCTTCCCCGGAGGGTACTTAACCCACCCAGGGATTCAAGCAGGGAGTTCGCCTTGTCCAACTCGCACAGGAGACTGGCATGAGACGTAGGGCTCATCTACTTGCGTTCACACTACGTGGCCCGGAGAAGTTCTCACGGAGCCGAATCCAGCACCCTTCCTCCACCACGTGTGTACCCAAAGGAGCGCTGGGCAGTGGGTGTTCTCAAGGCCAAGAGAGAAGCCCTTGTTCTGTGCTGCACCTGCTGGGTGGTTCGAAGGTTTTCTCACCTTCCTGCTCTGGAAGCTTTTCAGAGCTGAGGCTACGCCTGGGCTGCGAAAGCAGAGAGGCGTAGAGGCCTTTCACACGGAAGGCGTGGGCCTGTTTCCCATGGAGAAAGTGTACGTCGCCCAACCCCCACCCCCACCCCTCCCCACCCCAACCCACCCCCAGCTGGAGGCGTGCGGCTTGACACCATTTTGTCCTGCCCATGGAAAATACAAAGAGGCCTACACGATTTGGGCTGTCTGGCGAAAGAATTTTGAATCGGCGGCACCCTGAGTACCTTTCCCGAAGTTTGCTTCCTAGCTGGTTAAACTCGGCATTCGGAGGCGAGGTGAGAGCAAACTTGCTCCGCGCGCGGCCAAGTGCCTTGATGCCCTGCCCTAAATGTTTGAGCTTCTGGCCAGCGTCACGCAAGTACTTTGACACGTAGGATTCTCACTTTTACTCCAAGCTGTCCCTGTTGGCTGAAGCAGTCGGCGTGTCTGTGTCGCAGCCTGGGAGGCCGGGCGTTGGGGGAGTCTGCCAAGTGACTGGCCTCCATTTATAGCTAACTGAGAAACGGCGTCGAAGCTTTCGGGAGCCTCTTACAGGGAATGGTTGCAGTTCGGAATTGGAGACTGTGCTGGCCAACGTCAGCAGCTCCTCTCCCTCGGAGGGCTCTTGGTGTGCCGACCCCTAACAGCCAGCACGGTCCCCAGCTCGTGAACGGTCCCATTGCGAGCCGGTCTCGTCCGTGAAAGAGCCACGTGAGGCTGATCTCCAACAGTCGGGCTCCACACCTGGAGCCTTTGGGACAGGGCAGTCCTGAGCCGATGTGCCCACCAGGGGACGCGACCAAAGTTTACGTACCACAGGAAAGCGCCATCAGGGCCTCGTGTTCTCTCCATGAAATGAACGTGAGCTTGAAGGGTGACGCGTCAGCGTGCACTGTGAACAGCTCGCTGGCACGCCTGTCTTCGGCCCCTCTCACGGTCTCACGCACCCGGGCTCAGTTCCGTGTAGGAATGCTGAGTGGGAGCGCCAGCCTCGCTTCTGGACTCTAAAGCCTTCCACCCCCTAATGGCAGGTTGTGTGTGTCTCTCACGTGGGGGGAGGAATGAGGTCGCCCACAGAGGTTCTGCCATGAAAGATCTAAAGACGCACGCTGCTGAGGAGCTTGCTCCTCATGGAGCGTCCCCGAAGGCCAGAGGAATGCCGAAGGTCTCTTTCAAAGCTGCCGGACGCTCTGCCGTTCTAGGCCTGAGATAGGGACCTTGTGACGGCACTGTAACCCCGCGAGGTCCAGGAGACATCGCCAGTGCGAGTGGCAATCCGCAAGGAAGAACCTTCAAGGCGGAGTGTCCTTCCCTGTACAAAACGGCGCCCAAGTGGCTGAGGCAGGGAGCATTTTCCTTCACAGAACCGGCATCCTCGTAGGCCTGTGGGTTACTCTAAAGAAACGACACTGTGAGCAACCTCTTCGAAAAGGCCTTCGCAAGCGACTTGGAGACAACAGCAGCGCAGTGGAGGCACAGACCATTATCCTAGAGAGCAGCAGCACAGTGTCTCCAGCAGCGATCGCTTCCCGGAGGATACTTAAGCCACACCGAGATTCCAGCAGGGAGTTTTGCCTTGTAGCAGTACAACTCACTCAGGAAAGAGGGATGAGGTGTAGGGCTAATCTACGTGCGCTCACGCTCTGTGTCCCCGAGAAGGTTTCACGGAGCAGAATGCATCACCGACCGCTACCACGTGTGTGCACCAAAGAAGCCCTGTGCCGTGGGTGTTCTCAGGCCGACAGCGAAGACCTAGGTGTGTGCTGCACCCGCGCTCGGTGGTTCACACGTTGCGTGACCCTGTGCCTTTGGAAGATGTTCAGAGCGGGTGGCACCTGCGTGCTGCGAGCGCAAGAGGTGTAGAGTGTAGAGGCCTTTCACACTGGAGGAAGGGCTTGCATCTCATGGAGAGAATGTGTACGTCGCCCGGGAGACGGAGGCGCGCTCCTGACACCGTTTCCTCTGCCCGTTTAAAGCACAAGTGTTTGTACTCGATCTGGGCTGCCTGGTGAAACGCTTGGCAGTCCGCATCACCCTGAGCACCTTTCCGGAAGTTTGATTCGTAGCTGGGTAAACTCGGGCTTCAGAGGCTTAGATGGGACCAAACGTGTTCAGCTTGTGGCGAAAGCCTTTGACCAGAGGCATATACGCTTGTGCTTGGGGCGAGGGCTAGGCAAGAACGTTTACACACTGGGTTTTTATCTTTACCCTAAGCTGTCCCTTTCGGCGGCCGCAGGCGGAGAGAACCCGCGGAGAGAGAACAGCTGCGAAGTGGATGCACAGAACAGTCACCTCGATACCAGCCCCGGGGTCCCAAGCAACGATCCTTCCCCGGAGGGTACTTAACCCACCCAGGGATTCAAGCAGGGAGTTCGCCTTGTCCAACTCGCACAGGAGACTGGCATGAGACGTAGGGCTCATCTACTTGCGTTCACACTACGTGGCCCGGAGAAGTTCTCACGGAGCCGAATCCAGCACCCTTCCTCCACCACGTGTGTACCCAAAGGAGCGCTGGGCAGTGGGTGTTCTCAAGGCCAAGAGAGAAGCCCTTGTTCTGTGCTGCACCTGCTGGGTGGTTCGAAGGTTTTCTCACCTTCCTGCTCTGGAAGCTTTTCAGAGCTGAGGCTACGCCTGGGCTGCGAAAGCAGAGAGGCGTAGAGGCCTTTCACACGGAAGGCGTGGGCCTGTTTCCCATGGAGAAAGTGTACGTCGCCCAACCCCCACCCCCACCCCTCCCCACCCCAACCCACCCCCAGCTGGAGGCGTGCGGCTTGACACCATTTTGTCCTGCCCATGGAAAATACAAAGAGGCCTACACGATTTGGGCTGTCTGGCGAAAGAATTTTGAATCGGCGGCACCCTGAGTACCTTTCCCGAAGTTTGCTTCCTAGCTGGTTAAACTCGGCATTCGGAGGCGAGGTCAGAGCAAACTTGCTCCGCGCGCGGCCAAGTGCCTTGATGCCCTGCCCTAAATGTTTGAGCTTCTGGCCAGCGTCACGCAAGTACTTTGACACGTAGGATTCTCACTTTTACTCCAAGCTGTCCCTGTTGGCTGAAGCAGTCGGCGTGTCTGTGTCGCAGCCTGGGAGGCCGGGCGTTGGGGGAGTCTGCCAAGTGACTGGCCTCCATTTATAGCTAACTGAGAAACGGCGTCGAAGCTTTCGGGAGCCTCTTACAGGGAATGGTTGCAGTTCGGAACTGGAGACTGTGCTGGCCAACGTCAGCAGCTCCTCTCCCTCGGAGGGCTCTTGGTGTGCCGACCCCTAACAGCCAGCACGGTCCCCAGCTCGTGAACGGTCCCATTGCGAGCCGGTCTCGTCCGTGAAAGAGCCACGTGAGGCTGATCTCCAACAGTCGGGCTCCACACCTGGAGCCTTTGGGACAGGGCAGTCCTGAGCCGATGTGCCCACCAGGGGACGCGACCAAAGTTTACGTACCACAGGAAAGCGCCATCAGGGCCTCGTGTTCTCTCCATGAAATGAACGTGAGCTTGAAGGGTGACGCGTCAGCGTGCACTGTGAACAGCTCGCTGGCACGCCTGTCTTCGGCCCCTCTCACGGTCTCACGCACCCGGGCTCAGTTCCGTGTAGGAATGCTGAGTGGGAGCGCCAGCCTCGCTTCTGGACTCTAAAGCCTTCCACCCCCTAATGGCAGGTTGTGTGTGTCTCTCACGTGGGGGGAGGAATGAGGTCGCCCACAGAGGTTCTGCCATGAAAGATCTAAAGACGCACGCTGCTGAGGAGCTTGCTCCTCATGGAGCGTCCCCGAAGGCCAGAGGAATGCCGAAGGTCTCTTTCAAAGCTGCCGGACGCTCTGCCGTTCTAGGCCTGAGATAGGGACCTTGTGACGGCACTGTAACCCCGCGAGGTCCAGGAGACATCGCCAGTGCGAGTGGCAATCCGCAAGGAAGAACCTTCAAGGCGGAGTGTCCTTCCCTGTACAAAACGGCGCCCAAGTGGCTGAGGCAGGGAGCATTTTCCTTCACAGAACCGGCATCCTCGTAGGCCTGTGGGTTACTCTAAAGAAACGACACTGTGAGCAACCTCTTCGAAAAGGCCTTCGCAAGCGACTTGGAGACAACAGCAGCGCAGTGGAGGCACAGACCATTATCCTAGAGAGCAGCAGCACAGTGTCTCCAGCAGCGATCGCTTCCCGGAGGATACTTAAGCCACACCGAGATTCCAGCAGGGAGTTTTGCCTTGTAGCAGTACAACTCACTCAGGAAAGAGGGATGAGGTGTAGGGCTAATCTACGTGCGCTCACGCTCTGTGTCCCCGAGAAGGTTTCACGGAGCAGAATGCATCACCGACCGCTACCACGTGTGTGCACCAAAGAAGCCCTGTGCCGTGGGTGTTCTCAGGCCGACAGCGAAGACCTAGGTGTGTGCTGCACCCGCGCTCGGTGGTTCACACGTTGCGTGACCCTGTGCCTTTGGAAGATGTTCAGAGCGGGTGGCACCTGCGTGCTGCGAGCGCAAGAGGTGTAGAGTGTAGAGGCCTTTCACACTGGAGGAAGGGCTTGCATCTCATGGAGAGAATGTGTACGTCGCCCGGGAGACGGAGGCGCGCTCCTGACACCGTTTCCTCTGCCCGTTTAAAGCACAAGTGTTTGTACTCGATCTGGGCTGCCTGGTGAAACGCTTGGCAGTCCGCATCACCCTGAGCACCTTTCCGGAAGTTTGATTCGTAGCTGGGTAAACTCGGGCTTCAGAGGCTTAGATGGGACCAAACGTGTTCAGCTTGTGGCGAAAGCCTTTGACCAGAGGCATATACGCTTGTGCTTGGGGCGAGGGCTAGGCAAGAACGTTTACACACTGGGTTTTTATCTTTACCCTAAGCTGTCCCTTTCGGCGGCCGCAGGCGGAGAGAACCCGCGGAGAGAGAACAGCTGCGAAGTGGATGCACAGAACAGTCACCTCGATACCAGCCCCGGGGTCCCAAGCAACGATCCTTCCCCGGAGGGTACTTAACCCACCCAGGGATTCAAGCAGGGAGTTCGCCTTGTCCAACTCGCACAGGAGACTGGCATGAGACGTAGGGCTCATCTACTTGCGTTCACACTACGTGGCCCGGAGAAGTTCTCACGGAGCCGAATCCAGCACCCTTCCTCCACCACGTGTGTACCCAAAGGAGCGCTGGGCAGTGGGTGTTCTCAAGGCCAAGAGAGAAGCCCTTGTTCTGTGCTGCACCTGCTGGGTGGTTCGAAGGTTTTCTCACCTTCCTGCTCTGGAAGCTTTTCAGAGCTGAGGCTACGCCTGGGCTGCGAAAGCAGAGAGGCGTAGAGGCCTTTCACACGGAAGGCGTGGGCCTGTTTCCCATGGAGAAAGTGTACGTCGCCCAACCCCCACCCCCACCCCTCCCCACCCCAACCCACCCCCAGCTGGAGGCGTGCGGCTTGACACCATTTTGTCCTGCCCATGGAAAATACAAAGAGGCCTACACGATTTGGGCTGTCTGGCGAAAGAATTTTGAATCGGCGGCACCCTGAGTACCTTTCCCGAAGTTTGCTTCCTAGCTGGTTAAACTCGGCATTCGGAGGCGAGGTGAGAGCAAACTTGCTCCGCGCGCGGCCAAGTGCCTTGATGCCCTGCCCTAAATGTTTGAGCTTCTGGCCAGCGTCACGCAAGTACTTTGACACGTAGGATTCTCACTTTTACTCCAAGCTGTCCCTGTTGGCTGAAGCAGTCGGCGTGTCTGTATCGCAGCCTGGGAGGCCGGGCGTTGGGGGAGTCTGCCAAGTGACTGGCCTCCATTTATAGCTAACTGAGAAACGGCGTCGAAGCTTTCGGGAGCCTCTTACAGGGAATGGTTGCAGTTCGGAATTGGAGACTGTGCTGGCCAACGTCAGCAGCTCCTCTCCCTCGGAGGGCTCTTGGTGTGCCGACCCCTAACAGCCAGCACGGTCCCCAGCTCGTGAACGGTCCCATTGCGAGCCGGTCTCGTCCGTGAAAGAGCCACGTGAGGCTGATCTCCAACAGTCGGGCTCCACACCTGGAGCCTTTGGGACAGGGCAGTCCTGAGCCGATGTGCCCACCAGGGGACGCGACCAAAGTTTACGTACCACAGGAAAGCGCCATCAGGGCCTCGTGTTCTCTCCATGAAATGAACGTGAGCTTGAAGGGTGACGCGTCAGCGTGCACTGTGAACAGCTCGCTGGCACGCCTGTCTTCGGCCCCTCTCACGGTCTCACGCACCCGGGCTCAGTTCCGTGTAGGAATGCTGAGTGGGAGCGCCAGCCTCGCTTCTGGACTCTAAAGCCTTCCACCCCCTAATGGCAGGTTGTGTGTGTCTCTCACGTGGGGGGAGGAATGAGGTCGCCCACAGAGGTTCTGCCATGAAAGATCTAAAGACGCACGCTGCTGAGGAGCTTGCTCCTCATGGAGCGTCCCCGAAGGCCAGAGGAATGCCGAAGGTCTCTTTCAAAGCTGCCGGACGCTCTGCCGTTCTAGGCCTGAGATAGGGACCTTGTGACGGCACTGTAACCCCGCGAGGTCCAGGAGACATCGCCAGTGCGAGTGGCAATCCGCAAGGAAGAACCTTCAAGGCGGAGTGTCCTTCCCTGTACAAAACGGCGCCCAAGTGGCTGAGGCAGGGAGCATTTTCCTTCACAGAACCGGCATCCTCGTAGGCCTGTGGGTTACTCTAAAGAAACGACACTGTGAGCAACCTCTTCGAAAAGGCCTTCGCAAGCGACTTGGAGACAACAGCAGCGCAGTGGAGGCACAGACCATTATCCTAGAGAGCAGCAGCACAGTGTCTCCAGCAGCGATCGCTTCCCGGAGGATACTTAAGCCACACCGAGATTCCAGCAGGGAGTTTTGCCTTGTAGCAGTACAACTCACTCAGGAAAGAGGGATGAGGTGTAGGGCTAATCTACGTGCGCTCACGCTCTGTGTCCCCGAGAAGGTTTCACGGAGCAGAATGCATCACCGACCGCTACCACGTGTGTGCACCAAAGAAGCCCTGTGCCGTGGGTGTTCTCAGGCCGACAGCGAAGACCTAGGTGTGTGCTGCACCCGCGCTCGGTGGTTCACACGTTGCGTGACCCTGTGCCTTTGGAAGATGTTCAGAGCGGGTGGCACCTGCGTGCTGCGAGCGCAAGAGGTGTAGAGTGTAGAGGCCTTTCACACTGGAGGAAGGGCTTGCATCTCATGGAGAGAATGTGTACGTCGCCCGGGAGACGGAGGCGCGCTCCTGACACCGTTTCCTCTGCCCGTTTAAAGCACAAGTGTTTGTACTCGATCTGGGCTGCCTGGTGAAACGCTTGGCAGTCCGCATCACCCTGAGCACCTTTCCTGAAGTTTGATTCGTAGCTGGGTAAACTCGGGCTTCAGAGGCTTAGATGGGACCAAACGTGTTCAGCTTGTGGCGAAAGCCTTTGACCAGAGGCATATACGCTTGTGCTTGGGGCGAGGGCTAGGCAAGAACGTTTACACACTGGGTTTTTATCTTTACCCTAAGCTGTCCCTTTCGGCGGCCGCAGGCGGAGAGAACCCGCGGAGAGAGAACAGCTGCGAAGTGGATGCACAGAACAGTCACCTCGATACCAGCCCCGGGGTCCCAAGCAACGATCCTTCCCCGGAGGGTACTTAACCCACCCAGGGATTCAAGCAGGGAGTTCGCCTTGTCCAACTCGCACAGGAGACTGGCATGAGACGTAGGGCTCATCTACTTGCGTTCACACTACGTGGCCCGGAGAAGTTCTCACGGAGCCGAATCCAGCACCCTTCCTCCACCACGTGTGTACCCAAAGGAGCGCTGGGCAGTGGGTGTTCTCAAGGCCAAGAGAGAAGCCCTTGTTCTGTGCTGCACCTGCTGGGTGGTTCGAAGGTTTTCTCACCTTCCTGCTCTGGAAGCTTTTCAGAGCTGAGGCTACGCCTGGGCTGCGAAAGCAGAGAGGCGTAGAGGCCTTTCACACGGAAGGCGTGGGCCTGTTTCCCATGGAGAAAGTGTACGTCGCCCAACCCCCACCCCCACCCCTCCCCACCCCAACCCACCCCCAGCTGGAGGCGTGCGGCTTGACACCATTTTGTCCTGCCCATGGAAAATACAAAGAGGCCTACACGATTTGGGCTGTCTGGCGAAAGAATTTTGAATCGGCGGCACCCTGAGTACCTTTCCCGAAGTTTGCTTCCTAGCTGGTTAAACTCGGCATTCGGAGGCGAGGTGAGAGCAAACTTGCTCCGCGCGCGGCCAAGTGCCTTGATGCCCTGCCCTAAATGTTTGAGCTTCTGGCCAGCGTCACGCAAGTACTTTGACACGTAGGATTCTCACTTTTACTCCAAGCTGTCCCTGTTGGCTGAAGCAGTCGGCGTGTCTGTATCGCAGCCTGGGAGGCCGGGCGTTGGGGGAGTCTGCCAAGTGACTGGCCTCCATTTATAGCTAACTGAGAAACGGCGTCGAAGCTTTCGGGAGCCTCTTACAGGGAATGGTTGCAGTTCGGAATTGGAGACTGTGCTGGCCAACGTCAGCAGCTCCTCTCCCTCGGAGGGCTCTTGGTGTGCCGACCCCTAACAGCCAGCACGGTCCCCAGCTCGTGAACGGTCCCATTGCGAGCCGGTCTCGTCCGTGAAAGAGCCACGTGAGGCTGATCTCCAACAGTCGGGCTCCACACCTGGAGCCTTTGGGACAGGGCAGTCCTGAGCCGATGTGCCCACCAGGGGACGCGACCAAAGTTTACGTACCACAGGAAAGCGCCATCAGGGCCTCGTGTTCTCTCCATGAAATGAACGTGAGCTTGAAGGGTGACGCGTCAGCGTGCACTGTGAACAGCTCGCTGGCACGCCTGTCTTCGGCCCCTCTCACGGTCTCACGCACCCGGGCTCAGTTCCGTGTAGGAATGCTGAGTGGGAGCGCCAGCCTCGCTTCTGGACTCTAAAGCCTTCCACCCCCTAATGGCAGGTTGTGTGTGTCTCTCACGTGGGGGGAGGAATGAGGTCGCCCACAGAGGTTCTGCCATGAAAGATCTAAAGACGCACGCTGCTGAGGAGCTTGCTCCTCATGGAGCGTCCCCGAAGGCCAGAGGAATGCCGAAGGTCTCTTTCAAAGCTGCCGGACGCTCTGCCGTTCTAGGCCTGAGATAGGGACCTTGTGACGGCACTGTAACCCCGCGAGGTCCAGGAGACATCGCCAGTGCGAGTGGCAATCCGCAAGGAAGAACCTTCAAGGCGGAGTGTCCTTCCCTGTACAAAACGGCGCCCAAGTGGCTGAGGCAGGGAGCATTTTCCTTCACAGAACCGGCATCCTCGTAGGCCTGTGGGTTACTCTAAAGAAACGACACTGTGAGCAACCTCTTCGAAAAGGCCTTCGCAAGCGACTTGGAGACAACAGCAGCGCAGTGGAGGCACAGACCATTATCCTAGAGAGCAGCAGCACAGTGTCTCCAGCAGCGATCGCTTCCCGGAGGATACTTAAGCCACACCGAGATTCCAGCAGGGAGTTTTGCCTTGTAGCAGTACAACTCACTCAGGAAAGAGGGATGAGGTGTAGGGCTAATCTACGTGCGCTCACGCTCTGTGTCCCCGAGAAGGTTTCACGGAGCAGAATGCATCACCGACCGCTACCACGTGTGTGCACCAAAGAAGCCCTGTGCCGTGGGTGTTCTCAGGCCGACAGCGAAGACCTAGGTGTGTGCTGCACCCGCGCTCGGTGGTTCACACGTTGCGTGACCCTGTGCCTTTGGAAGATGTTCAGAGCGGGTGGCACCTGCGTGCTGCGAGCGCAAGAGGTGTAGAGTGTAGAGGCCTTTCACACTGGAGGAAGGGCTTGCATCTCATGGAGAGAATGTGTACGTCGCCCGGGAGACGGAGGCGCGCTCCTGACACCGTTTCCTCTGCCCGTTTAAAGCACAAGTGTTTGTACTCGATCTGGGCTGCCTGGTGAAACGCTTGGCAGTCCGCATCACCCTGAGCACCTTTCCGGAAGTTTGATTCATAGCTGGGTAAACTCGGGCTTCAGAGGCTTAGATGGGACCAAACGTGTTCAGCTTGTGGCGAAAGCCTTTGACCAGAGGCATATACGCTTGTGCTTGGGGCGAGGGCTAGGCAAGAACGTTTACACACTGGGTTTTTATCTTTACCCTAAGCTGTCCCTTTCGGCGGCCGCAGGCGGAGAGAACCCGCGGAGAGAGAACAGCTGCGAAGTGGATGCACAGAACAGTCACCTCGATACCAGCCCCGGGGTCCCAAGCAACGATCCTTCCCCGGAGGGTACTTAACCCACCCAGGGATTCAAGCAGGGAGTTCGCCTTGTCCAACTCGCACAGGAGACTGGCATGAGACGTAGGGCTCATCTACTTGCGTTCACACTACGTGGCCCGGAGAAGTTCTCACGGAGCCGAATCCAGCACCCTTCCTCCACCACGTGTGTACCCAAAGGAGCGCTGGGCAGTGGGTGTTCTCAAGGCCAAGAGAGAAGCCCTTGTTCTGTGCTGCACCTGCTGGGTGGTTCGAAGGTTTTCTCACCTTCCTGCTCTGGAAGCTTTTCAGAGCTGAGGCTACGCCTGGGCTGCGAAAGCAGAGAGGCGTAGAGGCCTTTCACACGGAAGGCGTGGGCCTGTTTCCCATGGAGAAAGTGTACGTCGCCCAACCCCCACCCCCACCCCTCCCCACCCCAACCCACCCCCAGCTGGAGGCGTGCGGCTTGACACCATTTTGTCCTGCCCATGGAAAATACAAAGAGGCCTACACGATTTGGGCTGTCTGGCGAAAGAATTTTGAATCGGCGGCACCCTGAGTACCTTTCCCGAAGTTTGCTTCCTAGCTGGTTAAACTCGGCATTCGGAGGCGAGGTGAGAGCAAACTTGCTCCGCGCGCGGCCAAGTGCCTTGATGCCCTGCCCTAAATGTTTGAGCTTCTGGCCAGCGTCACGCAAGTACTTTGACACGTAGGATTCTCACTTTTACTCCAAGCTGTCCCTGTTGGCTGAAGCAGTCGGCGTGTCTGTATCGCAGCCTGGGAGGCCGGGCGTTGGGGGAGTCTGCCAAGTGACTGGCCTCCATTTATAGCTAACTGAGAAACGGCGTCGAAGCTTTCGGGAGCCTCTTACAGGGAATGGTTGCAGTTCGGAACTGGAGACTGTGCTGGCCAACGTCAGCAGCTCCTCTCCCTCGGAGGGCTCTTGGTGTGCCGACCCCTAACAGCCAGCACGGTCCCCAGCTCGTGAACGGTCCCATTGCGAGCCGGTCTCGTCCGTGAAAGAGCCACGTGAGGCTGATCTCCAACAGTCGGGCTCCACACCTGGAGCCTTTGGGACAGGGCAGTCCTGAGCCGATGTGCCCACCAGGGGACGCGACCAAAGTTTACGTACCACAGGAAAGCGCCATCAGGGCCTCGTGTTCTCTCCATGAAATGAACGTGAGCTTGAAGGGTGACGCGTCAGCGTGCACTGTGAACAGCTCGCTGGCACGCCTGTCTTCGGCCCCTCTCACGGTCTCACGCACCCGGGCTCAGTTCCGTGTAGGAATGCTGAGTGGGAGCGCCAGCCTCGCTTCTGGACTCTAAAGCCTTCCACCCCCTAATGGCAGGTTGTGTGTGTCTCTCACGTGGGGGGAGGAATGAGGTCGCCCACAGAGGTTCTGCCATGAAAGATCTAAAGACGCACGCTGCTGAGGAGCTTGCTCCTCATGGAGCGTCCCCGAAGGCCAGAGGAATGCCGAAGGTCTCTTTCAAAGCTGCCGGACGCTCTGCCGTTCTAGGCCTGAGATAGGGACCTTGTGACGGCACTGTAACCCCGCGAGGTCCAGGAGACATCGCCAGTGCGAGTGGCAATCCGCAAGGAAGAACCTTCAAGGCGGAGTGTCCTTCCCTGTACAAAACGGCGCCCAAGTGGCTGAGGCAGGGAGCATTTTCCTTCACAGAACCGGCATCCTCGTAGGCCTGTGGGTTACTCTAAAGAAACGACACTGTGAGCAACCTCTTCGAAAAGGCCTTCGCAAGCGACTTGGAGACAACAGCAGCGCAGTGGAGGCACAGACCATTATCCTAGAGAGCAGCAGCACAGTGTCTCCAGCAGCGATCGCTTCCCGGAGGATACTTAAGCCACACCGAGATTCCAGCAGGGAGTTTTGCCTTGTAGCAGTACAACTCACTCAGGAAAGAGGGATGAGGTGTAGGGCTAATCTACGTGCGCTCACGCTCTGTGTCCCCGAGAAGGTTTCACGGAGCAGAATGCATCACCGACCGCTACCACGTGTGTGCACCAAAGAAGCCCTGTGCCGTGGGTGTTCTCAGGCCGACAGCGAAGACCTAGGTGTGTGCTGCACCCGCGCTCGGTGGTTCACACGTTGCGTGACCCTGTGCCTTTGGAAGATGTTCAGAGCGGGTGGCACCTGCGTGCTGCGAGCGCAAGAGGTGTAGAGTGTAGAGGCCTTTCACACTGGAGGAAGGGCTTGCATCTCATGGAGAGAATGTGTACGTCGCCCGGGAGACGGAGGCGCGCTCCTGACACCGTTTCCTCTGCCCGTTTAAAGCACAAGTGTTTGTACTCGATCTGGGCTGCCTGGTGAAACGCTTGGCAGTCCGCATCACCCTGAGCACCTTTCCTGAAGTTTGATTCGTAGCTGGGTAAACTCGGGCTTCAGAGGCTTAGATGGGACCAAACGTGTTCAGCTTGTGGCGAAAGCCTTTGACCAGAGGCATATACGCTTGTGCTTGGGGCGAGGGCTAGGCAAGAACGTTTACACACTGGGTTTTTATCTTTACCCTAAGCTGTCCCTTTCGGCGGCCGCAGGCGGAGAGAACCCGCGGAGAGAGAACAGCTGCGAAGTGGATGCACAGAACAGTCACCTCGATACCAGCCCCGGGGTCCCAAGCAACGATCCTTCCCCGGAGGGTACTTAACCCACCCAGGGATTCAAGCAGGGAGTTCGCCTTGTCCAACTCGCACAGGAGACTGGCATGAGACGTAGGGCTCATCTACTTGCGTTCACACTACGTGGCCCGGAGAAGTTCTCACGGAGCCGAATCCAGCACCCTTCCTCCACCACGTGTGTACCCAAAGGAGCGCTGGGCAGTGGGTGTTCTCAAGGCCAAGAGAGAAGCCCTTGTTCTGTGCTGCACCTGCTGGGTGGTTCGAAGGTTTTCTCACCTTCCTGCTCTGGAAGCTTTTCAGAGCTGAGGCTACGCCTGGGCTGCGAAAGCAGAGAGGCGTAGAGGCCTTTCACACGGAAGGCGTGGGCCTGTTTCCCATGGAGAAAGTGTACGTCGCCCAACCCCCACCCCCACCCCTCCCCACCCCAACCCACCCCCAGCTGGAGGCGTGCGGCTTGACACCATTTTGTCCTGCCCATGGAAAATACAAAGAGGCCTACACGATTTGGGCTGTCTGGCGAAAGAATTTTGAATCGGCGGCACCCTGAGTACCTTTCCCGAAGTTTGCTTCCTAGCTGGTTAAACTCGGCATTCGGAGGCGAGGTGAGAGCAAACTTGCTCCGCGCGCGGCCAAGTGCCTTGATGCCCTGCCCTAAATGTTTGAGCTTCTGGCCAGCGTCACGCAAGTACTTTGACACGTAGGATTCTCACTTTTACTCCAAGCTGTCCCTGTTGGCTGAAGCAGTCGGCGTGTCTGTGTCGCAGCCTGGGAGGCCGGGCGTTGGGGGAGTCTGCCAAGTGACTGGCCTCCATTTATCGCTAACTGAGAAACGGCGTCGAAGCTTTCGGGAGCCTCTTACAGGGAATGGTTGCAGTTCGGAACTGGAGACTGTGCTGGCCAACGTCAGCAGCTCCTCTCCCTCGGAGGGCTCTTGGTGTGCCGACCCCTAACAGCCAGCACGGTCCCCAGCTCGTGAACGGTCCCATTGCGAGCCGGTCTCGTCCGTGAAAGAGCCACGTGAGGCTGATCTCCAACAGTCGGGCTCCACACCTGGAGCCTTTGGGACAGGGCAGTCCTGAGCCGATGTGCCCACCAGGGGACGCGACCAAAGTTTACGTACCACAGGAAAGCGCCATCAGGGCCTCGTGTTCTCTCCATGAAATGAACGTGAGCTTGAAGGGTGACGCGTCAGCGTGCACTGTGAACAGCTCGCTGGCACGCCTGTCTTCGGCCCCTCTCACGGTCTCACGCACCCGGGCTCAGTTCCGTGTAGGAATGCTGAGTGGGAGCGCCAGCCTCGCTTCTGGACTCTAAAGCCTTCCACCCCCTAATGGCAGGTTGTGTGTGTCTCTCACGTGGGGGGAGGAATGAGGTCGCCCACAGAGGTTCTGCCATGAAAGATCTAAAGACGCACGCTGCTGAGGAGCTTGCTCCTCATGGAGCGTCCCCGAAGGCCAGAGGAATGCCGAAGGTCTCTTTCAAAGCTGCCGGACGCTCTGCCGTTCTAGGCCTGAGATAGGGACCTTGTGACGGCACTGTAACCCCGCGAGGTCCAGGAGACATCGCCAGTGCGAGTGGCAATCCGCAAGGAAGAACCTTCAAGGCGGAGTGTCCTTCCCTGTACAAAACGGCGCCCAAGTGGCTGAGGCAGGGAGCATTTTCCTTCACAGAACCGGCATCCTCGTAGGCCTGTGGGTTACTCTAAAGAAACGACACTGTGAGCAACCTCTTCGAAAAGGCCTTCGCAAGCGACTTGGAGACAACAGCAGCGCAGTGGAGGCACAGACCATTATCCTAGAGAGCAGCAGCACAGTGTCTCCAGCAGCGATCGCTTCCCGGAGGATACTTAAGCCACACCGAGATTCCAGCAGGGAGTTTTGCCTTGTAGCAGTACAACTCACTCAGGAAAGAGGGATGAGGTGTAGGGCTAATCTACGTGCGCTCACGCTCTGTGTCCCCGAGAAGGTTTCACGGAGCAGAATGCATCACCGACCGCTACCACGTGTGTGCACCAAAGAAGCCCTGTGCCGTGGGTGTTCTCAGGCCGACAGCGAAGACCTAGGTGTGTGCTGCACCCGCGCTCGGTGGTTCACACGTTGCGTGACCCTGTGCCTTTGGAAGATGTTCAGAGCGGGTGGCACCTGCGTGCTGCGAGCGCAAGAGGTGTAGAGTGTAGAGGCCTTTCACACTGGAGGAAGGGCTTGCATCTCATGGAGAAAATGTGTACGTCGCCCGGGAGACGGAGGCGCGCTCCTGACACCGCTTCCTCTGCCCGTTTAAAGCACAAGTGTTTGTACTCGATCTGGGCTGCCTGGTGAAACGCTTGGCAGTCCGCATCACCCTGAGCACCTTTCCTGAAGTTTGATTCGTAGCTGGGTAAACTCGGGCTTCAGAGGCTTAGATGGGACCAAACGTGTTCAGCTTGTGGCGAAAGCCTTTGACCAGAGGCATATACGCTTGTGCTTGGGGCGAGGGCTAGGCAAGAACGTTTACACACTGGGTTTTTATCTTTACCCTAAGCTGTCCCTTTCGGCGGCCGCAGGCGGAGAGAACCCGCGGAGAGAGAACAGCTGCGAAGTGGATGCACAGAACAGTCACCTCGATACCAGCCCCGGGGTCCCAAGCAACGATCCTTCCCCGGAGGGTACTTAACCCACCCAGGGATTCAAGCAGGGAGTTCGCCTTGTCCAACTCGCACAGGAGACTGGCATGAGACGTAGGGCTCATCTACTTGCGTTCACACTACGTGGCCCGGAGAAGTTCTCACGGAGCCGAATCCAGCACCCTTCCTCCACCACGTGTGTACCCAAAGGAGCGCTGGGCAGTGGGTGTTCTCAAGGCCAAGAGAGAAGCCCTTGTTCTGTGCTGCACCTGCTGGGTGGTTCGAAGGTTTTCTCACCTTCCTGCTCTGGAAGCTTTTCAGAGCTGAGGCTACGCCTGGGCTGCGAAAGCAGAGAGGCGTAGAGGCCTTTCACACGGAAGGCGTGGGCCTGTTTCCCATGGAGAAAGTGTACGTCGCCCAACCCCCACCCCCACCCCTCCCCACCCCAACCCACCCCCAGCTGGAGGCGTGCGGCTTGACACCATTTTGTCCTGCCCATGGAAAATACAAAGAGGCCTACACGATTTGGGCTGTCTGGCGAAAGAATTTTGAATCGGCGGCACCCTGAGTACCTTTCCCGAAGTTTGCTTCCTAGCTGGTTAAACTCGGCATTCGGAGGCGAGGTGAGAGCAAACTTGCTCCGCGCGCGGCCAAGTGCCTTGATGCCCTGCCCTAAATGTTTGAGCTTCTGGCCAGCGTCACGCAAGTACTTTGACACGTAGGATTCTCACTTTTACTCCAAGCTGTCCCTGTTGGCTGAAGCAGTCGGCGTGTCTGTGTCGCAGCCTGGGAGGCCGGGCGTTGGGGGAGTCTGCCAAGTGACTGGCCTCCATTTATCGCTAACTGAGAAACGGCGTCGAAGCTTTCGGGAGCCTCTTACAGGGAATGGTTGCAGTTCGGAACTGGAGACTGTGCTGGCCAACGTCAGCAGCTCCTCTCCCTCGGAGGGCTCTTGGTGTGCCGACCCCTAACAGCCAGCACGGTCCCCAGCTCGTGAACGGTCCCATTGCGAGCCGGTCTCGTCCGTGAAAGAGCCACGTGAGGCTGATCTCCAACAGTCGGGCTCCACACCTGGAGCCTTTGGGACAGGGCAGTCCTGAGCCGATGTGCCCACCAGGGGACGCGACCAAAGTTTACGTACCACAGGAAAGCGCCATCAGGGCCTCGTGTTCTCTCCATGAAATGAACGTGAGCTTGAAGGGTGACGCGTCAGCGTGCACTGTGAACAGCTCGCTGGCACGCCTGTCTTCGGCCCCTCTCACGGTCTCACGCACCCGGGCTCAGTTCCGTGTAGGAATGCTGAGTGGGAGCGCCAGCCTCGCTTCTGGACTCTAAAGCCTTCCACCCCCTAATGGCAGGTTGTGTGTGTCTCTCACGTGGGGGGAGGAATGAGGTCGCCCACAGAGGTTCTGCCATGAAAGATCTAAAGACGCACGCTGCTGAGGAGCTTGCTCCTCATGGAGCGTCCCCGAAGGCCAGAGGAATGCCGAAGGTCTCTTTCAAAGCTGCCGGACGCTCTGCCGTTCTAGGCCTGAGATAGGGACCTTGTGACGGCACTGTAACCCCGCGAGGTCCAGGAGACATCGCCAGTGCGAGTGGCAATCCGCAAGGAAGAACCTTCAAGGCGGAGTGTCCTTCCCTGTACAAAACGGCGCCCAAGTGGCTGAGGCAGGGAGCATTTTCCTTCACAGAACCGGCATCCTCGTAGGCCTGTGGGTTACTCTAAAGAAACGACACTGTGAGCAACCTCTTCGAAAAGGCCTTCGCAAGCGACTTGGAGACAACAGCAGCGCAGTGGAGGCACAGACCATTATCCTAGAGAGCAGCAGCACAGTGTCTCCAGCAGCGATCGCTTCCCGGAGGATACTTAAGCCACACCGAGATTCCAGCAGGGAGTTTTGCCTTGTAGCAGTACAACTCACTCAGGAAAGAGGGATGAGGTGTAGGGCTAATCTACGTGCGCTCACGCTCTGTGTCCCCGAGAAGGTTTCACGGAGCAGAATGCATCACCGACCGCTACCACGTGTGTGCACCAAAGAAGCCCTGTGCCGTGGGTGTTCTCAGGCCGACAGCGAAGACCTAGGTGTGTGCTGCACCCGCGCTCGGTGGTTCACACGTTGCGTGACCCTGTGCCTTTGGAAGATGTTCAGAGCGGGTGGCACCTGCGTGCTGCGAGCGCAAGAGGTGTAGAGTGTAGAGGCCTTTCACACTGGAGGAAGGGCTTGCATCTCATGGAGAAAATGTGTACGTCGCCCGGGAGACGGAGGCGCGCTCCTGACACCGCTTCCTCTGCCCGTTTAAAGCACAAGTGTTTGTACTCGATCTGGGCTGCCTGGTGAAACGCTTGGCAGTCCGCATCACCCTGAGCACCTTTCCTGAAGTTTGATTCGTAGCTGGGTAAACTCGGGCTTCAGAGGCTTAGATGGGACCAAACGTGTTCAGCTTGTGGCGAAAGCCTTTGACCAGAGGCATATACGCTTGTGCTTGGGGCGAGGGCTAGGCAAGAACGTTTACACACTGGGTTTTTATCTTTACCCTAAGCTGTCCCTTTCGGCGGCCGCAGGCGGAGAGAACCCGCGGAGAGAGAACAGCTGCGAAGTGGATGCACAGAACAGTCACCTCGATACCAGCCCCGGGGTCCCAAGCAACGATCCTTCCCCGGAGGGTACTTAACCCACCCAGGGATTCAAGCAGGGAGTTCGCCTTGTCCAACTCGCACAGGAGACTGGCATGAGACGTAGGGCTCATCTACTTGCGTTCACACTACGTGGCCCGGAGAAGTTCTCACGGAGCCGAATCCAGCACCCTTCCTCCACCACGTGTGTACCCAAAGGAGCGCTGGGCAGTGGGTGTTCTCAAGGCCAAGAGAGAAGCCCTTGTTCTGTGCTGCACCTGCTGGGTGGTTCGAAGGTTTTCTCACCTTCCTGCTCTGGAAGCTTTTCAGAGCTGAGGCTACGCCTGGGCTGCGAAAGCAGAGAGGCGTAGAGGCCTTTCACACGGAAGGCGTGGGCCTGTTTCCCATGGAGAAAGTGTACGTCGCCCAACCCCCACCCCCACCCCTCCCCACCCCAACCCACCCCCAGCTGGAGGCGTGCGGCTTGACACCATTTTGTCCTGCCCATGGAAAATACAAAGAGGCCTACACGATTTGGGCTGTCTGGCGAAAGAATTTTGAATCGGCGGCACCCTGAGTACCTTTCCCGAAGTTTGCTTCCTAGCTGGTTAAACTCGGCATTCGGAGGCGAGGTGAGAGCAAACTTGCTCCGCGCGCGGCCAAGTGCCTTGATGCCCTGCCCTAAATGTTTGAGCTTCTGGCCAGCGTCACGCAAGTACTTTGACACGTAGGATTCTCACTTTTACTCCAAGCTGTCCCTGTTGGCTGAAGCAGTCGGCGTGTCTGTGTCGCAGCCTGGGAGGCCGGGCGTTGGGGGAGTCTGCCAAGTGACTGGCCTCCATTTATCGCTAACTGAGAAACGGCGTCGAAGCTTTCGGGAGCCTCTTACAGGGAATGGTTGCAGTTCGGAACTGGAGACTGTGCTGGCCAACGTCAGCAGCTCCTCTCCCTCGGAGGGCTCTTGGTGTGCCGACCCCTAACAGCCAGCACGGTCCCCAGCTCGTGAACGGTCCCATTGCGAGCCGGTCTCGTCCGTGAAAGAGCCACGTGAGGCTGATCTCCAACAGTCGGGCTCCACACCTGGAGCCTTTGGGACAGGGCAGTCCTGAGCCGATGTGCCCACCAGGGGACGCGACCAAAGTTTACGTACCACAGGAAAGCGCCATCAGGGCCTCGTGTTCTCTCCATGAAATGAACGTGAGCTTGAAGGGTGACGCGTCAGCGTGCACTGTGAACAGCTCGCTGGCACGCCTGTCTTCGGCCCCTCTCACGGTCTCACGCACCCGGGCTCAGTTCCGTGTAGGAATGCTGAGTGGGAGCGCCAGCCTCGCTTCTGGACTCTAAAGCCTTCCACCCCCTAATGGCAGGTTGTGTGTGTCTCTCACGTGGGGGGAGGAATGAGGTCGCCCACAGAGGTTCTGCCATGAAAGATCTAAAGACGCACGCTGCTGAGGAGCTTGCTCCTCATGGAGCGTCCCCGAAGGCCAGAGGAATGCCGAAGGTCTCTTTCAAAGCTGCCGGACGCTCTGCCGTTCTAGGCCTGAGATAGGGACCTTGTGACGGCACTGTAACCCCGCGAGGTCCAGGAGACATCGCCAGTGCGAGTGGCAATCCGCAAGGAAGAACCTTCAAGGCGGAGTGTCCTTCCCTGTACAAAACGGCGCCCAAGTGGCTGAGGCAGGGAGCATTTTCCTTCACAGAACCGGCATCCTCGTAGGCCTGTGGGTTACTCTAAAGAAACGACACTGTGAGCAACCTCTTCGAAAAGGCCTTCGCAAGCGACTTGGAGACAACAGCAGCGCAGTGGAGGCACAGACCATTATCCTAGAGAGCAGCAGCACAGTGTCTCCAGCAGCGATCGCTTCCCGGAGGATACTTAAGCCACACCGAGATTCCAGCAGGGAGTTTTGCCTTGTAGCAGTACAACTCACTCAGGAAAGAGGGATGAGGTGTAGGGCTAATCTACGTGCGCTCACGCTCTGTGTCCCCGAGAAGGTTTCACGGAGCAGAATGCATCACCGACCGCTACCACGTGTGTGCACCAAAGAAGCCCTGTGCCGTGGGTGTTCTCAGGCCGACAGCGAAGACCTAGGTGTGTGCTGCACCCGCGCTCGGTGGTTCACACGTTGCGTGACCCTGTGCCTTTGGAAGATGTTCAGAGCGGGTGGCACCTGCGTGCTGCGAGCGCAAGAGGTGTAGAGTGTAGAGGCCTTTCACACTGGAGGAAGGGCTTGCATCTCATGGAGAAAATGTGTACGTCGCCCGGGAGACGGAGGCGCGCTCCTGACACCGCTTCCTCTGCCCGTTTAAAGCACAAGTGTTTGTACTCGATCTGGGCTGCCTGGTGAAACGCTTGGCAGTCCGCATCACCCTGAGCACCTTTCCTGAAGTTTGATTCGTAGCTGGGTAAACTCGGGCTTCAGAGGCTTAGATGGGACCAAACGTGTTCAGCTTGTGGCGAAAGCCTTTGACCAGAGGCATATACGCTTGTGCTTGGGGCGAGGGCTAGGCAAGAACGTTTACACACTGGGTTTTTATCTTTACCCTAAGCTGTCCCTTTCGGCGGCCGCAGGCGGAGAGAACCCGCGGAGAGAGAACAGCTGCGAAGTGGATGCACAGAACAGTCACCTCGATACCAGCCCCGGGGTCCCAAGCAACGATCCTTCCCCGGAGGGTACTTAACCCACCCAGGGATTCAAGCAGGGAGTTCGCCTTGTCCAACTCGCACAGGAGACTGGCATGAGACGTAGGGCTCATCTACTTGCGTTCACACTACGTGGCCCGGAGAAGTTCTCACGGAGCCGAATCCAGCACCCTTCCTCCACCACGTGTGTACCCAAAGGAGCGCTGGGCAGTGGGTGTTCTCAAGGCCAAGAGAGAAGCCCTTGTTCTGTGCTGCACCTGCTGGGTGGTTCGAAGGTTTTCTCACCTTCCTGCTCTGGAAGCTTTTCAGAGCTGAGGCTACGCCTGGGCTGCGAAAGCAGAGAGGCGTAGAGGCCTTTCACACGGAAGGCGTGGGCCTGTTTCCCATGGAGAAAGTGTACGTCGCCCAACCCCCACCCCCACCCCTCCCCACCCCAACCCACCCCCAGCTGGAGGCGTGCGGCTTGACACCATTTTGTCCTGCCCATGGAAAATACAAAGAGGCCTACACGATTTGGGCTGTCTGGCGAAAGAATTTTGAATCGGCGGCACCCTGAGTACCTTTCCCGAAGTTTGCTTCCTAGCTGGTTAAACTCGGCATTCGGAGGCGAGGTGAGAGCAAACTTGCTCCGCGCGCGGCCAAGTGCCTTGATGCCCTGCCCTAAATGTTTGAGCTTCTGGCCAGCGTCACGCAAGTACTTTGACACGTAGGATTCTCACTTTTACTCCAAGCTGTCCCTGTTGGCTGAAGCAGTCGGCGTGTCTGTGTCGCAGCCTGGGAGGCCGGGCGTTGGGGGAGTCTGCCAAGTGACTGGCCTCCATTTATCGCTAACTGAGAAACGGCGTCGAAGCTTTCGGGAGCCTCTTACAGGGAATGGTTGCAGTTCGGAACTGGAGACTGTGCTGGCCAACGTCAGCAGCTCCTCTCCCTCGGAGGGCTCTTGGTGTGCCGACCCCTAACAGCCAGCACGGTCCCCAGCTCGTGAACGGTCCCATTGCGAGCCGGTCTCGTCCGTGAAAGAGCCACGTGAGGCTGATCTCCAACAGTCGGGCTCCACACCTGGAGCCTTTGGGACAGGGCAGTCCTGAGCCGATGTGCCCACCAGGGGACGCGACCAAAGTTTACGTACCACAGGAAAGCGCCATCAGGGCCTCGTGTTCTCTCCATGAAATGAACGTGAGCTTGAAGGGTGACGCGTCAGCGTGCACTGTGAACAGCTCGCTGGCACGCCTGTCTTCGGCCCCTCTCACGGTCTCACGCACCCGGGCTCAGTTCCGTGTAGGAATGCTGAGTGGGAGCGCCAGCCTCGCTTCTGGACTCTAAAGCCTTCCACCCCCTAATGGCAGGTTGTGTGTGTCTCTCACGTGGGGGGAGGAATGAGGTCGCCCACAGAGGTTCTGCCATGAAAGATCTAAAGACGCACGCTGCTGAGGAGCTTGCTCCTCATGGAGCGTCCCCGAAGGCCAGAGGAATGCCGAAGGTCTCTTTCAAAGCTGCCGGACGCTCTGCCGTTCTAGGCCTGAGATAGGGACCTTGTGACGGCACTGTAACCCCGCGAGGTCCAGGAGACATCGCCAGTGCGAGTGGCAATCCGCAAGGAAGAACCTTCAAGGCGGAGTGTCCTTCCCTGTACAAAACGGCGCCCAAGTGGCTGAGGCAGGGAGCATTTTCCTTCACAGAACCGGCATCCTCGTAGGCCTGTGGGTTACTCTAAAGAAACGACACTGTGAGCAACCTCTTCGAAAAGGCCTTCGCAAGCGACTTGGAGACAACAGCAGCGCAGTGGAGGCACAGACCATTATCCTAGAGAGCAGCAGCACAGTGTCTCCAGCAGCGATCGCTTCCCGGAGGATACTTAAGCCACACCGAGATTCCAGCAGGGAGTTTTGCCTTGTAGCAGTACAACTCACTCAGGAAAGAGGGATGAGGTGTAGGGCTAATCTACGTGCGCTCACGCTCTGTGTCCCCGAGAAGGTTTCACGGAGCAGAATGCATCACCGACCGCTACCACGTGTGTGCACCAAAGAAGCCCTGTGCCGTGGGTGTTCTCAGGCCGACAGCGAAGACCTAGGTGTGTGCTGCACCCGCGCTCGGTGGTTCACACGTTGCGTGACCCTGTGCCTTTGGAAGATGTTCAGAGCGGGTGGCACCTGCGTGCTGCGAGCGCAAGAGGTGTAGAGTGTAGAGGCCTTTCACACTGGAGGAAGGGCTTGCATCTCATGGAGAAAATGTGTACGTCGCCCGGGAGACGGAGGCGCGCTCCTGACACCGCTTCCTCTGCCCGTTTAAAGCACAAGTGTTTGTACTCGATCTGGGCTGCCTGGTGAAACGCTTGGCAGTCCGCATCACCCTGAGCACCTTTCCTGAAGTTTGATTCGTAGCTGGGTAAACTCGGGCTTCAGAGGCTTAGATGGGACCAAACGTGTTCAGCTTGTGGCGAAAGCCTTTGACCAGAGGCATATACGCTTGTGCTTGGGGCGAGGGCTAGGCAAGAACGTTTACACACTGGGTTTTTATCTTTACCCTAAGCTGTCCCTTTCGGCGGCCGCAGGCGGAGAGAACCCGCGGAGAGAGAACAGCTGCGAAGTGGATGCACAGAACAGTCACCTCGATACCAGCCCCGGGGTCCCAAGCAACGATCCTTCCCCGGAGGGTACTTAACCCACCCAGGGATTCAAGCAGGGAGTTCGCCTTGTCCAACTCGCACAGGAGACTGGCATGAGACGTAGGGCTCATCTACTTGCGTTCACACTACGTGGCCCGGAGAAGTTCTCACGGAGCCGAATCCAGCACCCTTCCTCCACCACGTGTGTACCCAAAGGAGCGCTGGGCAGTGGGTGTTCTCAAGGCCAAGAGAGAAGCCCTTGTTCTGTGCTGCACCTGCTGGGTGGTTCGAAGGTTTTCTCACCTTCCTGCTCTGGAAGCTTTTCAGAGCTGAGGCTACGCCTGGGCTGCGAAAGCAGAGAGGCGTAGAGGCCTTTCACACGGAAGGCGTGGGCCTGTTTCCCATGGAGAAAGTGTACGTCGCCCAACCCCCACCCCCACCCCTCCCCACCCCAACCCACCCCCAGCTGGAGGCGTGCGGCTTGACACCATTTTGTCCTGCCCATGGAAAATACAAAGAGGCCTACACGATTTGGGCTGTCTGGCGAAAGAATTTTGAATCGGCGGCACCCTGAGTACCTTTCCCGAAGTTTGCTTCCTAGCTGGTTAAACTCGGCATTCGGAGGCGAGGTGAGAGCAAACTTGCTCCGCGCGCGGCCAAGTGCCTTGATGCCCTGCCCTAAATGTTTGAGCTTCTGGCCAGCGTCACGCAAGTACTTTGACACGTAGGATTCTCACTTTTACTCCAAGCTGTCCCTGTTGGCTGAAGCAGTCGGCGTGTCTGTGTCGCAGCCTGGGAGGCCGGGCGTTGGGGGAGTCTGCCAAGTGACTGGCCTCCATTTATCGCTAACTGAGAAACGGCGTCGAAGCTTTCGGGAGCCTCTTACAGGGAATGGTTGCAGTTCGGAACTGGAGACTGTGCTGGCCAACGTCAGCAGCTCCTCTCCCTCGGAGGGCTCTTGGTGTGCCGACCCCTAACAGCCAGCACGGTCCCCAGCTCGTGAACGGTCCCATTGCGAGCCGGTCTCGTCCGTGAAAGAGCCACGTGAGGCTGATCTCCAACAGTCGGGCTCCACACCTGGAGCCTTTGGGACAGGGCAGTCCTGAGCCGATGTGCCCACCAGGGGACGCGACCAAAGTTTACGTACCACAGGAAAGCGCCATCAGGGCCTCGTGTTCTCTCCATGAAATGAACGTGAGCTTGAAGGGTGACGCGTCAGCGTGCACTGTGAACAGCTCGCTGGCACGCCTGTCTTCGGCCCCTCTCACGGTCTCACGCACCCGGGCTCAGTTCCGTGTAGGAATGCTGAGTGGGAGCGCCAGCCTCGCTTCTGGACTCTAAAGCCTTCCACCCCCTAATGGCAGGTTGTGTGTGTCTCTCACGTGGGGGGAGGAATGAGGTCGCCCACAGAGGTTCTGCCATGAAAGATCTAAAGACGCACGCTGCTGAGGAGCTTGCTCCTCATGGAGCGTCCCCGAAGGCCAGAGGAATGCCGAAGGTCTCTTTCAAAGCTGCCGGACGCTCTGCCGTTCTAGGCCTGAGATAGGGACCTTGTGACGGCACTGTAACCCCGCGAGGTCCAGGAGACATCGCCAGTGCGAGTGGCAATCCGCAAGGAAGAACCTTCAAGGCGGAGTGTCCTTCCCTGTACAAAACGGCGCCCAAGTGGCTGAGGCAGGGAGCATTTTCCTTCACAGAACCGGCATCCTCGTAGGCCTGTGGGTTACTCTAAAGAAACGACACTGTGAGCAACCTCTTCGAAAAGGCCTTCGCAAGCGACTTGGAGACAACAGCAGCGCAGTGGAGGCACAGACCATTATCCTAGAGAGCAGCAGCACAGTGTCTCCAGCAGCGATCGCTTCCCGGAGGATACTTAAGCCACACCGAGATTCCAGCAGGGAGTTTTGCCTTGTAGCAGTACAACTCACTCAGGAAAGAGGGATGAGGTGTAGGGCTAATCTACGTGCGCTCACGCTCTGTGTCCCCGAGAAGGTTTCACGGAGCAGAATGCATCACCGACCGCTACCACGTGTGTGCACCAAAGAAGCCCTGTGCCGTGGGTGTTCTCAGGCCGACAGCGAAGACCTAGGTGTGTGCTGCACCCGCGCTCGGTGGTTCACACGTTGCGTGACCCTGTGCCTTTGGAAGATGTTCAGAGCGGGTGGCACCTGCGTGCTGCGAGCGCAAGAGGTGTAGAGTGTAGAGGCCTTTCACACTGGAGGAAGGGCTTGCATCTCATGGAGAAAATGTGTACGTCGCCCGGGAGACGGAGGCGCGCTCCTGACACCGCTTCCTCTGCCCGTTTAAAGCACAAGTGTTTGTACTCGATCTGGGCTGCCTGGTGAAACGCTTGGCAGTCCGCATCACCCTGAGCACCTTTCCTGAAGTTTGATTCGTAGCTGGGTAAACTCGGGCTTCAGAGGCTTAGATGGGACCAAACGTGTTCAGCTTGTGGCGAAAGCCTTTGACCAGAGGCATATACGCTTGTGCTTGGGGCGAGGGCTAGGCAAGAACGTTTACACACTGGGTTTTTATCTTTACCCTAAGCTGTCCCTTTCGGCGGCCGCAGGCGGAGAGAACCCGCGGAGAGAGAACAGCTGCGAAGTGGATGCACAGAACAGTCACCTCGATACCAGCCCCGGGGTCCCAAGCAACGATCCTTCCCCGGAGGGTACTTAACCCACCCAGGGATTCAAGCAGGGAGTTCGCCTTGTCCAACTCGCACAGGAGACTGGCATGAGACGTAGGGCTCATCTACTTGCGTTCACACTACGTGGCCCGGAGAAGTTCTCACGGAGCCGAATCCAGCACCCTTCCTCCACCACGTGTGTACCCAAAGGAGCGCTGGGCAGTGGGTGTTCTCAAGGCCAAGAGAGAAGCCCTTGTTCTGTGCTGCACCTGCTGGGTGGTTCGAAGGTTTTCTCACCTTCCTGCTCTGGAAGCTTTTCAGAGCTGAGGCTACGCCTGGGCTGCGAAAGCAGAGAGGCGTAGAGGCCTTTCACACGGAAGGCGTGGGCCTGTTTCCCATGGAGAAAGTGTACGTCGCCCAACCCCCACCCCCACCCCTCCCCACCCCAACCCACCCCCAGCTGGAGGCGTGCGGCTTGACACCATTTTGTCCTGCCCATGGAAAATACAAAGAGGCCTACACGATTTGGGCTGTCTGGCGAAAGAATTTTGAATCGGCGGCACCCTGAGTACCTTTCCCGAAGTTTGCTTCCTAGCTGGTTAAACTCGGCATTCGGAGGCGAGGTGAGAGCAAACTTGCTCCGCGCGCGGCCAAGTGCCTTGATGCCCTGCCCTAAATGTTTGAGCTTCTGGCCAGCGTCACGCAAGTACTTTGACACGTAGGATTCTCACTTTTACTCCAAGCTGTCCCTGTTGGCTGAAGCAGTCGGCGTGTCTGTGTCGCAGCCTGGGAGGCCGGGCGTTGGGGGAGTCTGCCAAGTGACTGGCCTCCATTTATCGCTAACTGAGAAACGGCGTCGAAGCTTTCGGGAGCCTCTTACAGGGAATGGTTGCAGTTCGGAACTGGAGACTGTGCTGGCCAACGTCAGCAGCTCCTCTCCCTCGGAGGGCTCTTGGTGTGCCGACCCCTAACAGCCAGCACGGTCCCCAGCTCGTGAACGGTCCCATTGCGAGCCGGTCTCGTCCGTGAAAGAGCCACGTGAGGCTGATCTCCAACAGTCGGGCTCCACACCTGGAGCCTTTGGGACAGGGCAGTCCTGAGCCGATGTGCCCACCAGGGGACGCGACCAAAGTTTACGTACCACAGGAAAGCGCCATCAGGGCCTCGTGTTCTCTCCATGAAATGAACGTGAGCTTGAAGGGTGACGCGTCAGCGTGCACTGTGAACAGCTCGCTGGCACGCCTGTCTTCGGCCCCTCTCACGGTCTCACGCACCCGGGCTCAGTTCCGTGTAGGAATGCTGAGTGGGAGCGCCAGCCTCGCTTCTGGACTCTAAAGCCTTCCACCCCCTAATGGCAGGTTGTGTGTGTCTCTCACGTGGGGGGAGGAATGAGGTCGCCCACAGAGGTTCTGCCATGAAAGATCTAAAGACGCACGCTGCTGAGGAGCTTGCTCCTCATGGAGCGTCCCCGAAGGCCAGAGGAATGCCGAAGGTCTCTTTCAAAGCTGCCGGACGCTCTGCCGTTCTAGGCCTGAGATAGGGACCTTGTGACGGCACTGTAACCCCGCGAGGTCCAGGAGACATCGCCAGTGCGAGTGGCAATCCGCAAGGAAGAACCTTCAAGGCGGAGTGTCCTTCCCTGTACAAAACGGCGCCCAAGTGGCTGAGGCAGGGAGCATTTTCCTTCACAGAACCGGCATCCTCGTAGGCCTGTGGGTTACTCTAAAGAAACGACACTGTGAGCAACCTCTTCGAAAAGGCCTTCGCAAGCGACTTGGAGACAACAGCAGCGCAGTGGAGGCACAGACCATTATCCTAGAGAGCAGCAGCACAGTGTCTCCAGCAGCGATCGCTTCCCGGAGGATACTTAAGCCACACCGAGATTCCAGCAGGGAGTTTTGCCTTGTAGCAGTACAACTCACTCAGGAAAGAGGGATGAGGTGTAGGGCTAATCTACGTGCGCTCACGCTCTGTGTCCCCGAGAAGGTTTCACGGAGCAGAATGCATCACCGACCGCTACCACGTGTGTGCACCAAAGAAGCCCTGTGCCGTGGGTGTTCTCAGGCCGACAGCGAAGACCTAGGTGTGTGCTGCACCCGCGCTCGGTGGTTCACACGTTGCGTGACCCTGTGCCTTTGGAAGATGTTCAGAGCGGGTGGCACCTGCGTGCTGCGAGCGCAAGAGGTGTAGAGTGTAGAGGCCTTTCACACTGGAGGAAGGGCTTGCATCTCATGGAGAAAATGTGTACGTCGCCCGGGAGACGGAGGCGCGCTCCTGACACCGCTTCCTCTGCCCGTTTAAAGCACAAGTGTTTGTACTCGATCTGGGCTGCCTGGTGAAACGCTTGGCAGTCCGCATCACCCTGAGCACCTTTCCTGAAGTTTGATTCGTAGCTGGGTAAACTCGGGCTTCAGAGGCTTAGATGGGACCAAACGTGTTCAGCTTGTGGCGAAAGCCTTTGACCAGAGGCATATACGCTTGTGCTTGGGGCGAGGGCTAGGCAAGAACGTTTACACACTGGGTTTTTATCTTTACCCTAAGCTGTCCCTTTCGGCGGCCGCAGGCGGAGAGAACCCGCGGAGAGAGAACAGCTGCGAAGTGGATGCACAGAACAGTCACCTCGATACCAGCCCCGGGGTCCCAAGCAACGATCCTTCCCCGGAGGGTACTTAACCCACCCAGGGATTCAAGCAGGGAGTTCGCCTTGTCCAACTCGCACAGGAGACTGGCATGAGACGTAGGGCTCATCTACTTGCGTTCACACTACGTGGCCCGGAGAAGTTCTCACGGAGCCGAATCCAGCACCCTTCCTCCACCACGTGTGTACCCAAAGGAGCGCTGGGCAGTGGGTGTTCTCAAGGCCAAGAGAGAAGCCCTTGTTCTGTGCTGCACCTGCTGGGTGGTTCGAAGGTTTTCTCACCTTCCTGCTCTGGAAGCTTTTCAGAGCTGAGGCTACGCCTGGGCTGCGAAAGCAGAGAGGCGTAGAGGCCTTTCACACGGAAGGCGTGGGCCTGTTTCCCATGGAGAAAGTGTACGTCGCCCAACCCCCACCCCCACCCCTCCCCACCCCAACCCACCCCCAGCTGGAGGCGTGCGGCTTGACACCATTTTGTCCTGCCCATGGAAAATACAAAGAGGCCTACACGATTTGGGCTGTCTGGCGAAAGAATTTTGAATCGGCGGCACCCTGAGTACCTTTCCCGAAGTTTGCTTCCTAGCTGGTTAAACTCGGCATTCGGAGGCGAGGTGAGAGCAAACTTGCTCCGCGCGCGGCCAAGTGCCTTGATGCCCTGCCCTAAATGTTTGAGCTTCTGGCCAGCGTCACGCAAGTACTTTGACACGTAGGATTCTCACTTTTACTCCAAGCTGTCCCTGTTGGCTGAAGCAGTCGGCGTGTCTGTGTCGCAGCCTGGGAGGCCGGGCGTTGGGGGAGTCTGCCAAGTGACTGGCCTCCATTTATCGCTAACTGAGAAACGGCGTCGAAGCTTTCGGGAGCCTCTTACAGGGAATGGTTGCAGTTCGGAACTGGAGACTGTGCTGGCCAACGTCAGCAGCTCCTCTCCCTCGGAGGGCTCTTGGTGTGCCGACCCCTAACAGCCAGCACGGTCCCCAGCTCGTGAACGGTCCCATTGCGAGCCGGTCTCGTCCGTGAAAGAGCCACGTGAGGCTGATCTCCAACAGTCGGGCTCCACACCTGGAGCCTTTGGGACAGGGCAGTCCTGAGCCGATGTGCCCACCAGGGGACGCGACCAAAGTTTACGTACCACAGGAAAGCGCCATCAGGGCCTCGTGTTCTCTCCATGAAATGAACGTGAGCTTGAAGGGTGACGCGTCAGCGTGCACTGTGAACAGCTCGCTGGCACGCCTGTCTTCGGCCCCTCTCACGGTCTCACGCACCCGGGCTCAGTTCCGTGTAGGAATGCTGAGTGGGAGCGCCAGCCTCGCTTCTGGACTCTAAAGCCTTCCACCCCCTAATGGCAGGTTGTGTGTGTCTCTCACGTGGGGGGAGGAATGAGGTCGCCCACAGAGGTTCTGCCATGAAAGATCTAAAGACGCACGCTGCTGAGGAGCTTGCTCCTCATGGAGCGTCCCCGAAGGCCAGAGGAATGCCGAAGGTCTCTTTCAAAGCTGCCGGACGCTCTGCCGTTCTAGGCCTGAGATAGGGACCTTGTGACGGCACTGTAACCCCGCGAGGTCCAGGAGACATCGCCAGTGCGAGTGGCAATCCGCAAGGAAGAACCTTCAAGGCGGAGTGTCCTTCCCTGTACAAAACGGCGCCCAAGTGGCTGAGGCAGGGAGCATTTTCCTTCACAGAACCGGCATCCTCGTAGGCCTGTGGGTTACTCTAAAGAAACGACACTGTGAGCAACCTCTTCGAAAAGGCCTTCGCAAGCGACTTGGAGACAACAGCAGCGCAGTGGAGGCACAGACCATTATCCTAGAGAGCAGCAGCACAGTGTCTCCAGCAGCGATCGCTTCCCGGAGGATACTTAAGCCACACCGAGATTCCAGCAGGGAGTTTTGCCTTGTAGCAGTACAACTCACTCAGGAAAGAGGGATGAGGTGTAGGGCTAATCTACGTGCGCTCACGCTCTGTGTCCCCGAGAAGGTTTCACGGAGCAGAATGCATCACCGACCGCTACCACGTGTGTGCACCAAAGAAGCCCTGTGCCGTGGGTGTTCTCAGGCCGACAGCGAAGACCTAGGTGTGTGCTGCACCCGCGCTCGGTGGTTCACACGTTGCGTGACCCTGTGCCTTTGGAAGATGTTCAGAGCGGGTGGCACCTGCGTGCTGCGAGCGCAAGAGGTGTAGAGTGTAGAGGCCTTTCACACTGGAGGAAGGGCTTGCATCTCATGGAGAAAATGTGTACGTCGCCCGGGAGACGGAGGCGCGCTCCTGACACCGCTTCCTCTGCCCGTTTAAAGCACAAGTGTTTGTACTCGATCTGGGCTGCCTGGTGAAACGCTTGGCAGTCCGCATCACCCTGAGCACCTTTCCTGAAGTTTGATTCGTAGCTGGGTAAACTCGGGCTTCAGAGGCTTAGATGGGACCAAACGTGTTCAGCTTGTGGCGAAAGCCTTTGACCAGAGGCATATACGCTTGTGCTTGGGGCGAGGGCTAGGCAAGAACGTTTACACACTGGGTTTTTATCTTTACCCTAAGCTGTCCCTTTCGGCGGCCGCAGGCGGAGAGAACCCGCGGAGAGAGAACAGCTGCGAAGTGGATGCACAGAACAGTCACCTCGATACCAGCCCCGGGGTCCCAAGCAACGATCCTTCCCCGGAGGGTACTTAACCCACCCAGGGATTCAAGCAGGGAGTTCGCCTTGTCCAACTCGCACAGGAGACTGGCATGAGACGTAGGGCTCATCTACTTGCGTTCACACTACGTGGCCCGGAGAAGTTCTCACGGAGCCGAATCCAGCACCCTTCCTCCACCACGTGTGTACCCAAAGGAGCGCTGGGCAGTGGGTGTTCTCAAGGCCAAGAGAGAAGCCCTTGTTCTGTGCTGCACCTGCTGGGTGGTTCGAAGGTTTTCTCACCTTCCTGCTCTGGAAGCTTTTCAGAGCTGAGGCTACGCCTGGGCTGCGAAAGCAGAGAGGCGTAGAGGCCTTTCACACGGAAGGCGTGGGCCTGTTTCCCATGGAGAAAGTGTACGTCGCCCAACCCCCACCCCCACCCCTCCCCACCCCAACCCACCCCCAGCTGGAGGCGTGCGGCTTGACACCATTTTGTCCTGCCCATGGAAAATACAAAGAGGCCTACACGATTTGGGCTGTCTGGCGAAAGAATTTTGAATCGGCGGCACCCTGAGTACCTTTCCCGAAGTTTGCTTCCTAGCTGGTTAAACTCGGCATTCGGAGGCGAGGTGAGAGCAAACTTGCTCCGCGCGCGGCCAAGTGCCTTGATGCCCTGCCCTAAATGTTTGAGCTTCTGGCCAGCGTCACGCAAGTACTTTGACACGTAGGATTCTCACTTTTACTCCAAGCTGTCCCTGTTGGCTGAAGCAGTCGGCGTGTCTGTGTCGCAGCCTGGGAGGCCGGGCGTTGGGGGAGTCTGCCAAGTGACTGGCCTCCATTTATCGCTAACTGAGAAACGGCGTCGAAGCTTTCGGGAGCCTCTTACAGGGAATGGTTGCAGTTCGGAACTGGAGACTGTGCTGGCCAACGTCAGCAGCTCCTCTCCCTCGGAGGGCTCTTGGTGTGCCGACCCCTAACAGCCAGCACGGTCCCCAGCTCGTGAACGGTCCCATTGCGAGCCGGTCTCGTCCGTGAAAGAGCCACGTGAGGCTGATCTCCAACAGTCGGGCTCCACACCTGGAGCCTTTGGGACAGGGCAGTCCTGAGCCGATGTGCCCACCAGGGGACGCGACCAAAGTTTACGTACCACAGGAAAGCGCCATCAGGGCCTCGTGTTCTCTCCATGAAATGAACGTGAGCTTGAAGGGTGACGCGTCAGCGTGCACTGTGAACAGCTCGCTGGCACGCCTGTCTTCGGCCCCTCTCACGGTCTCACGCACCCGGGCTCAGTTCCGTGTAGGAATGCTGAGTGGGAGCGCCAGCCTCGCTTCTGGACTCTAAAGCCTTCCACCCCCTAATGGCAGGTTGTGTGTGTCTCTCACGTGGGGGGAGGAATGAGGTCGCCCACAGAGGTTCTGCCATGAAAGATCTAAAGACGCACGCTGCTGAGGAGCTTGCTCCTCATGGAGCGTCCCCGAAGGCCAGAGGAATGCCGAAGGTCTCTTTCAAAGCTGCCGGACGCTCTGCCGTTCTAGGCCTGAGATAGGGACCTTGTGACGGCACTGTAACCCCGCGAGGTCCAGGAGACATCGCCAGTGCGAGTGGCAATCCGCAAGGAAGAACCTTCAAGGCGGAGTGTCCTTCCCTGTACAAAACGGCGCCCAAGTGGCTGAGGCAGGGAGCATTTTCCTTCACAGAACCGGCATCCTCGTAGGCCTGTGGGTTACTCTAAAGAAACGACACTGTGAGCAACCTCTTCGAAAAGGCCTTCGCAAGCGACTTGGAGACAACAGCAGCGCAGTGGAGGCACAGACCATTATCCTAGAGAGCAGCAGCACAGTGTCTCCAGCAGCGATCGCTTCCCGGAGGATACTTAAGCCACACCGAGATTCCAGCAGGGAGTTTTGCCTTGTAGCAGTACAACTCACTCAGGAAAGAGGGATGAGGTGTAGGGCTAATCTACGTGCGCTCACGCTCTGTGTCCCCGAGAAGGTTTCACGGAGCAGAATGCATCACCGACCGCTACCACGTGTGTGCACCAAAGAAGCCCTGTGCCGTGGGTGTTCTCAGGCCGACAGCGAAGACCTAGGTGTGTGCTGCACCCGCGCTCGGTGGTTCACACGTTGCGTGACCCTGTGCCTTTGGAAGATGTTCAGAGCGGGTGGCACCTGCGTGCTGCGAGCGCAAGAGGTGTAGAGTGTAGAGGCCTTTCACACTGGAGGAAGGGCTTGCATCTCATGGAGAAAATGTGTACGTCGTCCGGGAGACGGAGGCGCGCTCCTGACACCGCTTCCTCTGCCCGTTTAAAGCACAAGTGTTTGTACTCGATCTGGGCTGCCTGGTGAAACGCTTGGCAGTCCGCATCACCCTGAGCACCTTTCCTGAAGTTTGATTCGTAGCTGGGTAAACTCGGGCTTCAGAGGCTTAGATGGGACCAAACGTGTTCAGCTTGTGGCGAAAGCCTTTGACCAGAGGCATATACGCTTGTGCTTGGGGCGAGGGCTAGGCAAGAACGTTTACACACTGGGTTTTTATCTTTACCCTAAGCTGTCCCTTTCGGCGGCCGCAGGCGGAGAGAACCCGCGGAGAGAGAACAGCTGCGAAGTGGATGCACAGAACAGTCACCTCGATACCAGCCCCGGGGTCCCAAGCAACGATCCTTCCCCGGAGGGTACTTAACCCACCCAGGGATTCAAGCAGGGAGTTCGCCTTGTCCAACTCGCACAGGAGACTGGCATGAGACGTAGGGCTCATCTACTTGCGTTCACACTACGTGGCCCGGAGAAGTTCTCACGGAGCCGAATCCAGCACCCTTCCTCCACCACGTGTGTACCCAAAGGAGCGCTGGGCAGTGGGTGTTCTCAAGGCCAAGAGAGAAGCCCTTGTTCTGTGCTGCACCTGCTGGGTGGTTCGAAGGTTTTCTCACCTTCCTGCTCTGGAAGCTTTTCAGAGCTGAGGCTACGCCTGGGCTGCGAAAGCAGAGAGGCGTAGAGGCCTTTCACACGGAAGGCGTGGGCCTGTTTCCCATGGAGAAAGTGTACGTCGCCCAACCCCCACCCCCACCCCTCCCCACCCCAACCCACCCCCAGCTGGAGGCGTGCGGCTTGACACCATTTTGTCCTGCCCATGGAAAATACAAAGAGGCCTACACGATTTGGGCTGTCTGGCGAAAGAATTTTGAATCGGCGGCACCCTGAGTACCTTTCCCGAAGTTTGCTTCCTAGCTGGTTAAACTCGGCATTCGGAGGCGAGGTGAGAGCAAACTTGCTCCGCGCGCGGCCAAGTGCCTTGATGCCCTGCCCTAAATGTTTGAGCTTCTGGCCAGCGTCACGCAAGTACTTTGACACGTAGGATTCTCACTTTTACTCCAAGCTGTCCCTGTTGGCTGAAGCAGTCGGCGTGTCTGTGTCGCAGCCTGGGAGGCCGGGCGTTGGGGGAGTCTGCCAAGTGACTGGCCTCCATTTATCGCTAACTGAGAAACGGCGTCGAAGCTTTCGGGAGCCTCTTACAGGGAATGGTTGCAGTTCGGAACTGGAGACTGTGCTGGCCAACGTCAGCAGCTCCTCTCCCTCGGAGGGCTCTTGGTGTGCCGACCCCTAACAGCCAGCACGGTCCCCAGCTCGTGAACGGTCCCATTGCGAGCCGGTCTCGTCCGTGAAAGAGCCACGTGAGGCTGATCTCCAACAGTCGGGCTCCACACCTGGAGCCTTTGGGACAGGGCAGTCCTGAGCCGATGTGCCCACCAGGGGACGCGACCAAAGTTTACGTACCACAGGAAAGCGCCATCAGGGCCTCGTGTTCTCTCCATGAAATGAACGTGAGCTTGAAGGGTGACGCGTCAGCGTGCACTGTGAACAGCTCGCTGGCACGCCTGTCTTCGGCCCCTCTCACGGTCTCACGCACCCGGGCTCAGTTCCGTGTAGGAATGCTGAGTGGGAGCGCCAGCCTCGCTTCTGGACTCTAAAGCCTTCCACCCCCTAATGGCAGGTTGTGTGTGTCTCTCACGTGGGGGGAGGAATGAGGTCGCCCACAGAGGTTCTGCCATGAAAGATCTAAAGACGCACGCTGCTGAGGAGCTTGCTCCTCATGGAGCGTCCCCGAAGGCCAGAGGAATGCCGAAGGTCTCTTTCAAAGCTGCCGGACGCTCTGCCGTTCTAGGCCTGAGATAGGGACCTTGTGACGGCACTGTAACCCCGCGAGGTCCAGGAGACATCGCCAGTGCGAGTGGCAATCCGCAAGGAAGAACCTTCAAGGCGGAGTGTCCTTCCCTGTACAAAACGGCGCCCAAGTGGCTGAGGCAGGGAGCATTTTCCTTCACAGAACCGGCATCCTCGTAGGCCTGTGGGTTACTCTAAAGAAACGACACTGTGAGCAACCTCTTCGAAAAGGCCTTCGCAAGCGACTTGGAGACAACAGCAGCGCAGTGGAGGCACAGACCATTATCCTAGAGAGCAGCAGCACAGTGTCTCCAGCAGCGATCGCTTCCCGGAGGATACTTAAGCCACACCGAGATTCCAGCAGGGAGTTTTGCCTTGTAGCAGTACAACTCACTCAGGAAAGAGGGATGAGGTGTAGGGCTAATCTACGTGCGCTCACGCTCTGTGTCCCCGAGAAGGTTTCACGGAGCAGAATGCATCACCGACCGCTACCACGTGTGTGCACCAAAGAAGCCCTGTGCCGTGGGTGTTCTCAGGCCGACAGCGAAGACCTAGGTGTGTGCTGCACCCGCGCTCGGTGGTTCACACGTTGCGTGACCCTGTGCCTTTGGAAGATGTTCAGAGCGGGTGGCACCTGCGTGCTGCGAGCGCAAGAGGTGTAGAGTGTAGAGGCCTTTCACACTGGAGGAAGGGCTTGCATCTCATGGAGAAAATGTGTACGTCGCCCGGGAGATGGAGGCGCGCTCCTGACACCGCTTCCTCTGCCCGTTTAAAGCACAAGTGTTTGTACTCGATCTGGGCTGCCTGGTGAAACGCTTGGCAGTCCGCATCACCCTGAGCACCTTTCCTGAAGTTTGATTCGTAGCTGGGTAAACTCGGGCTTCAGAGGCTTAGATGGGACCAAACGTGTTCAGCTTGTGGCGAAAGCCTTTGACCAGAGGCATATACGCTTGTGCTTGGGGCGAGGGCTAGGCAAGAACGTTTACACACTGGGTTTTTATCTTTACCCTAAGCTGTCCCTTTCGGCGGCCGCAGGCGGAGAGAACCCGCGGAGAGAGAACAGCTGCGAAGTGGATGCACAGAACAGTCACCTCGATACCAGCCCCGGGGTCCCAAGCAACGATCCTTCCCCGGAGGGTACTTAACCCACCCAGGGATTCAAGCAGGGAGTTCGCCTTGTCCAACTCGCACAGGAGACTGGCATGAGACGTAGGGCTCATCTACTTGCGTTCACACTACGTGGCCCGGAGAAGTTCTCACGGAGCCGAATCCAGCACCCTTCCTCCACCACGTGTGTACCCAAAGGAGCGCTGGGCAGTGGGTGTTCTCAAGGCCAAGAGAGAAGCCCTTGTTCTGTGCTGCACCTGCTGGGTGGTTCGAAGGTTTTCTCACCTTCCTGCTCTGGAAGCTTTTCAGAGCTGAGGCTACGCCTGGGCTGCGAAAGCAGAGAGGCGTAGAGGCCTTTCACACGGAAGGCGTGGGCCTGTTTCCCATGGAGAAAGTGTACGTCGCCCACCCCCCACCCCCACCCCTCCCCACCCCAACCCACCCCCAGCTGGAGGCGTGCGGCTTGACACCATTTTGTCCTGCCCATGGAAAATACAAAGAGGCCTACACGATTTGGGCTGTCTGGCGAAAGAATTTTGAATCGGCGGCACCCTGAGTACCTTTCCCGAAGTTTGCTTCCTAGCTGGTTAAACTCGGCATTCGGAGGCGAGGTGAGAGCAAACTTGCTCCGCGCGCGGCCAAGTGCCTTGATGCCCTGCCCTAAATGTTTGAGCTTCTGGCCAGCGTCACGCAAGTACTTTGACACGTAGGATTCTCACTTTTACTCCAAGCTGTCCCTGTTGGCTGAAGCAGTCGGCGTGTCTGTGTCGCAGCCTGGGAGGCCGGGCGTTGGGGGAGTCTGCCAAGTGACTGGCCTCCATTTATCGCTAACTGAGAAACGGCGTCGAAGCTTTCGGGAGCCTCTTACAGGGAATGGTTGCAGTTCGGAACTGGAGACTGTGCTGGCCAACGTCAGCAGCTCCTCTCCCTCGGAGGGCTCTTGGTGTGCCGACCCCTAACAGCCAGCACGGTCCCCAGCTCGTGAACGGTCCCATTGCGAGCCGGTCTCGTCCGTGAAAGAGCCACGTGAGGCTGATCTCCAACAGTCGGGCTCCACACCTGGAGCCTTTGGGACAGGGCAGTCCTGAGCCGATGTGCCCACCAGGGGACGCGACCAAAGTTTACGTACCACAGGAAAGCGCCATCAGGGCCTCGTGTTCTCTCCATGAAATGAACGTGAGCTTGAAGGGTGACGCGTCAGCGTGCACTGTGAACAGCTCGCTGGCACGCCTGTCTTCGGCCCCTCTCACGGTCTCACGCACCCGGGCTCAGTTCCGTGTAGGAATGCTGAGTGGGAGCGCCAGCCTCGCTTCTGGACTCTAAAGCCTTCCACCCCCTAATGGCAGGTTGTGTGTGTCTCTCACGTGGGGGGAGGAATGAGGTCGCCCACAGAGGTTCTGCCATGAAAGATCTAAAGACGCACGCTGCTGAGGAGCTTGCTCCTCATGGAGCGTCCCCGAAGGCCAGAGGAATGCCGAAGGTCTCTTTCAAAGCTGCCGGACGCTCTGCCGTTCTAGGCCTGAGATAGGGACCTTGTGACGGCACTGTAACCCCGCGAGGTCCAGGAGACATCGCCAGTGCGAGTGGCAATCCGCAAGGAAGAACCTTCAAGGCGGAGTGTCCTTCCCTGTACAAAACGGCGCCCAAGTGGCTGAGGCAGGGAGCATTTTCCTTCACAGAACCGGCATCCTCGTAGGCCTGTGGGTTACTCTAAAGAAACGACACTGTGAGCAACCTCTTCGAAAAGGCCTTCGCAAGCGACTTGGAGACAACAGCAGCGCAGTGGAGGCACAGACCATTATCCTAGAGAGCAGCAGCACAGTGTCTCCAGCAGCGATCGCTTCCCGGAGGATACTTAAGCCACACCGAGATTCCAGCAGGGAGTTTTGCCTTGTAGCAGTACAACTCACTCAGGAAAGAGGGATGAGGTGTAGGGCTAATCTACGTGCGCTCACGCTCTGTGTCCCCGAGAAGGTTTCACGGAGCAGAATGCATCACCGACCGCTACCACGTGTGTGCACCAAAGAAGCCCTGTGCCGTGGGTGTTCTCAGGCCGACAGCGAAGACCTAGGTGTGTGCTGCACCCGCGCTCGGTGGTTCACACGTTGCGTGACCCTGTGCCTTTGGAAGATGTTCAGAGCGGGTGGCACCTGCGTGCTGCGAGCGCAAGAGGTGTAGAGTGTAGAGGCCTTTCACACTGGAGGAAGGGCTTGCATCTCATGGAGAAAATGTGTACGTCGCCCGGGAGACGGAGGCGCGCTCCTGACACCGCTTCCTCTGCCCGTTTAAAGCACAAGTGTTTGTACTCGATCTGGGCTGCCTGGTGAAACGCTTGGCAGTCCGCATCACCCTGAGCACCTTTCCTGAAGTTTGATTCGTAGCTGGGTAAACTCGGGCTTCAGAGGCTTAGATGGGACCAAACGTGTTCAGCTTGTGGCGAAAGCCTTTGACCAGAGGCATATACGCTTGTGCTTGGGGCGAGGGCTAGGCAAGAACGTTTACACACTGGGTTTTTATCTTTACCCTAAGCTGTCCCTTTCGGCGGCCGCAGGCGGAGAGAACCCGCGGAGAGAGAACAGCTGCGAAGTGGATGCACAGAACAGTCACCTCGATACCAGCCCCGGGGTCCCAAGCAACGATCCTTCCCCGGAGGGTACTTAACCCACCCAGGGATTCAAGCAGGGAGTTCGCCTTGTCCAACTCGCACAGGAGACTGGCATGAGACGTAGGGCTCATCTACTTGCGTTCACACTACGTGGCCCGGAGAAGTTCTCACGGAGCCGAATCCAGCACCCTTCCTCCACCACGTGTGTACCCAAAGGAGCGCTGGGCAGTGGGTGTTCTCAAGGCCAAGAGAGAAGCCCTTGTTCTGTGCTGCACCTGCTGGGTGGTTCGAAGGTTTTCTCACCTTCCTGCTCTGGAAGCTTTTCAGAGCTGAGGCTACGCCTGGGCTGCGAAAGCAGAGAGGCGTAGAGGCCTTTCACACGGAAGGCGTGGGCCTGTTTCCCATGGAGAAAGTGTACGTCGCCCAACCCCCACCCCCACCCCTCCCCACCCCAACCCACCCCCAGCTGGAGGCGTGCGGCTTGACACCATTTTGTCCTGCCCATGGAAAATACAAAGAGGCCTACACGATTTGGGCTGTCTGGCGAAAGAATTTTGAATCGGCGGCACCCTGAGTACCTTTCCCGAAGTTTGCTTCCTAGCTGGTTAAACTCGGCATTCGGAGGCGAGGTGAGAGCAAACTTGCTCCGCGCGCGGCCAAGTGCCTTGATGCCCTGCCCTAAATGTTTGAGCTTCTGGCCAGCGTCACGCAAGTACTTTGACACGTAGGATTCTCACTTTTACTCCAAGCTGTCCCTGTTGGCTGAAGCAGTCGGCGTGTCTGTGTCGCAGCCTGGGAGGCCGGGCGTTGGGGGAGTCTGCCAAGTGACTGGCCTCCATTTATAGCTAACTGAGAAACGGCGTCGAAGCTTTCGGGAGCCTCTTACAGGGAATGGTTGCAGTTCGGAACTGGAGACTGTGCTGGCCAACGTCAGCAGCTCCTCTCCCTCGGAGGGCTCTTGGTGTGCCGACCCCTAACAGCCAGCACGGTCCCCAGCTCGTGAACGGTCCCATTGCGAGCCGGTCTCGTCCGTGAAAGAGCCACGTGAGGCTGATCTCCAACAGTCGGGCTCCACACCTGGAGCCTTTGGGACAGGGCAGTCCTGAGCCGATGTGCCCACCAGGGGACGCGACCAAAGTTTACGTACCACAGGAAAGCGCCATCAGGGCCTCGTGTTCTCTCCATGAAATGAACGTGAGCTTGAAGGGTGACGCGTCAGCGTGCACTGTGAACAGCTCGCTGGCACGCCTGTCTTCGGCCCCTCTCACGGTCTCACGCACCCGGGCTCAGTTCCGTGTAGGAATGCTGAGTGGGAGCGCCAGCCTCGCTTCTGGACTCTAAAGCCTTCCACCCCCTAATGGCAGGTTGTGTGTGTCTCTCACGTGGGGGGAGGAATGAGGTCGCCCACAGAGGTTCTGCCATGAAAGATCTAAAGACGCACGCTGCTGAGGAGCTTGCTCCTCATGGAGCGTCCCCGAAGGCCAGAGGAATGCCGAAGGTCTCTTTCAAAGCTGCCGGACGCTCTGCCGTTCTAGGCCTGAGATAGGGACCTTGTGACGGCACTGTAACCCCGCGAGGTCCAGGAGACATCGCCAGTGCGAGTGGCAATCCGCAAGGAAGAACCTTCAAGGCGGAGTGTCCTTCCCTGTACAAAACGGCGCCCAAGTGGCTGAGGCAGGGAGCATTTTCCTTCACAGAACCGGCATCCTCGTAGGCCTGTGGGTTACTCTAAAGAAACGACACTGTGAGCAACCTCTTCGAAAAGGCCTTCGCAAGCGACTTGGAGACAACAGCAGCGCAGTGGAGGCACAGACCATTATCCTAGAGAGCAGCAGCACAGTGTCTCCAGCAGCGATCGCTTCCCGGAGGATACTTAAGCCACACCGAGATTCCAGCAGGGAGTTTTGCCTTGTAGCAGTACAACTCACTCAGGAAAGAGGGATGAGGTGTAGGGCTAATCTACGTGCGCTCACGCTCTGTGTCCCCGAGAAGGTTTCACGGAGCAGAATGCATCACCGACCGCTACCACGTGTGTGCACCAAAGAAGCCCTGTGCCGTGGGTGTTCTCAGGCCGACAGCGAAGACCTAGGTGTGTGCTGCACCCGCGCTCGGTGGTTCACACGTTGCGTGACCCTGTGCCTTTGGAAGATGTTCAGAGCGGGTGGCACCTGCGTGCTGCGAGCGCAAGAGGTGTAGAGTGTAGAGGCCTTTCACACTGGAGGAAGGGCTTGCATCTCATGGAGAAAATGTGTACGTCGCCCGGGAGACGGAGGCGCGCTCCTGACACCGCTTCCTCTGCCCGTTTAAAGCACAAGTGTTTGTACTCGATCTGGGCTGCCTGGTGAAACGCTTGGCAGTCCGCATCACCCTGAGCACCTTTCCTGAAGTTTGATTCGTAGCTGGGTAAACTCGGGCTTCAGAGGCTTAGATGGGACCAAACGTGTTCAGCTTGTGGCGAAAGCCTTTGACCAGAGGCATATACGCTTGTGCTTGGGGCGAGGGCTAGGCAAGAACGTTTACACACTGGGTTTTTATCTTTACCCTAAGCTGTCCCTTTCGGCGGCCGCAGGCGGAGAGAACCCGCGGAGAGAGAACAGCTGCGAAGTGGATGCACAGAACAGTCACCTCGATACCAGCCCCGGGGTCCCAAGCAACGATCCTTCCCCGGAGGGTACTTAACCCACCCAGGGATTCAAGCAGGGAGTTCGCCTTGTCCAACTCGCACAGGAGACTGGCATGAGACGTAGGGCTCATCTACTTGCGTTCACACTACGTGGCCCGGAGAAGTTCTCACGGAGCCGAATCCAGCACCCTTCCTCCACCACGTGTGTACCCAAAGGAGCGCTGGGCAGTGGGTGTTCTCAAGGCCAAGAGAGAAGCCCTTGTTCTGTGCTGCACCTGCTGGGTGGTTCGAAGGTTTTCTCACCTTCCTGCTCTGGAAGCTTTTCAGAGCTGAGGCTACGCCTGGGCTGCGAAAGCAGAGAGGCGTAGAGGCCTTTCACACGGAAGGCGTGGGCCTGTTTCCCATGGAGAAAGTGTACGTCGCCCAACCCCCACCCCCACCCCTCCCCACCCCAACCCACCCCCAGCTGGAGGCGTGCGGCTTGACACCATTTTGTCCTGCCCATGGAAAATACAAAGAGGCCTACACGATTTGGGCTGTCTGGCGAAAGAATTTTGAATCGGCGGCACCCTGAGTACCTTTCCCGAAGTTTGCTTCCTAGCTGGTTAAACTCGGCATTCGGAGGCGAGGTGAGAGCAAACTTGCTCCGCGCGCGGCCAAGTGCCTTGATGCCCTGCCCTAAATGTTTGAGCTTCTGGCCAGCGTCACGCAAGTACTTTGACACGTAGGATTCTCACTTTTACTCCAAGCTGTCCCTGTTGGCTGAAGCAGTCGGCGTGTCTGTGTCGCAGCCTGGGAGGCCGGGCGTTGGGGGAGTCTGCCAAGTGACTGGCCTCCATTTATCGCTAACTGAGAAACGGCGTCGAAGCTTTCGGGAGCCTCTTACAGGGAATGGTTGCAGTTCGGAACTGGAGACTGTGCTGGCCAACGTCAGCAGCTCCTCTCCCTCGGAGGGCTCTTGGTGTGCCGACCCCTAACAGCCAGCACGGTCCCCAGCTCGTGAACGGTCCCATTGCGAGCCGGTCTCGTCCGTGAAAGAGCCACGTGAGGCTGATCTCCAACAGTCGGGCTCCACACCTGGAGCCTTTGGGACAGGGCAGTCCTGAGCCGATGTGCCCACCAGGGGACGCGACCAAAGTTTACGTACCACAGGAAAGCGCCATCAGGGCCTCGTGTTCTCTCCATGAAATGAACGTGAGCTTGAAGGGTGACGCGTCAGCGTGCACTGTGAACAGCTCGCTGGCACGCCTGTCTTCGGCCCCTCTCACGGTCTCACGCACCCGGGCTCAGTTCCGTGTAGGAATGCTGAGTGGGAGCGCCAGCCTCGCTTCTGGACTCTAAAGCCTTCCACCCCCTAATGGCAGGTTGTGTGTGTCTCTCACGTGGGGGGAGGAATGAGGTCGCCCACAGAGGTTCTGCCATGAAAGATCTAAAGACGCACGCTGCTGAGGAGCTTGCTCCTCATGGAGCGTCCCCGAAGGCCAGAGGAATGCCGAAGGTCTCTTTCAAAGCTGCCGGACGCTCTGCCGTTCTAGGCCTGAGATAGGGACCTTGTGACGGCACTGTAACCCCGCGAGGTCCAGGAGACATCGCCAGTGCGAGTGGCAATCCGCAAGGAAGAACCTTCAAGGCGGAGTGTCCTTCCCTGTACAAAACGGCGCCCAAGTGGCTGAGGCAGGGAGCATTTTCCTTCACAGAACCGGCATCCTCGTAGGCCTGTGGGTTACTCTAAAGAAACGACACTGTGAGCAACCTCTTCGAAAAGGCCTTCGCAAGCGACTTGGAGACAACAGCAGCGCAGTGGAGGCACAGACCATTATCCTAGAGAGCAGCAGCACAGTGTCTCCAGCAGCGATCGCTTCCCGGAGGATACTTAAGCCACACCGAGATTCCAGCAGGGAGTTTTGCCTTGTAGCAGTACAACTCACTCAGGAAAGAGGGATGAGGTGTAGGGCTAATCTACGTGCGCTCACGCTCTGTGTCCCCGAGAAGGTTTCACGGAGCAGAATGCATCACCGACCGCTACCACGTGTGTGCACCAAAGAAGCCCTGTGCCGTGGGTGTTCTCAGGCCGACAGCGAAGACCTAGGTGTGTGCTGCACCCGCGCTCGGTGGTTCACACGTTGCGTGACCCTGTGCCTTTGGAAGATGTTCAGAGCGGGTGGCACCTGCGTGCTGCGAGCGCAAGAGGTGTAGAGTGTAGAGGCCTTTCACACTGGAGGAAGGGCTTGCATCTCATGGAGAAAATGTGTACGTCGCCCGGGAGACGGAGGCGCGCTCCTGACACCGCTTCCTCTGCCCGTTTAAAGCACAAGTGTTTGTACTCGATCTGGGCTGCCTGGTGAAACGCTTGGCAGTCCGCATCACCCTGAGCACCTTTCCGGAAGTTTGATTCGTAGCTGGGTAAACTCGGGCTTCAGAGGCTTAGATGGGACCAAACGTGTTCAGCTTGTGGCGAAAGCCTTTGACCAGAGGCATATACGCTTGTGCTTGGGGCGAGGGCTAGGCAAGAACGTTTACACACTGGGTTTTTATCTTTACCCTAAGCTGTCCCTTTCGGCGGCCGCAGGCGGAGAGAACCCGCGGAGAGAGAACAGCTGCGAAGTGGATGCACAGAACAGTCACCTCGATACCAGCCCCGGGGTCCCAAGCAACGATCCTTCCCCGGAGGGTACTTAACCCACCCAGGGATTCAAGCAGGGAGTTCGCCTTGTCCAACTCGCACAGGAGACTGGCATGAGACGTAGGGCTCATCTACTTGCGTTCACACTACGTGGCCCGGAGAAGTTCTCACGGAGCCGAATCCAGCACCCTTCCTCCACCACGTGTGTACCCAAAGGAGCGCTGGGCAGTGGGTGTTCTCAAGGCCAAGAGAGAAGCCCTTGTTCTGTGCTGCACCTGCTGGGTGGTTCGAAGGTTTTCTCACCTTCCTGCTCTGGAAGCTTTTCAGAGCTGAGGCTACGCCTGGGCTGCGAAAGCAGAGAGGCGTAGAGGCCTTTCACACGGAAGGCGTGGGCCTGTTTCCCATGGAGAAAGTGTACGTCGCCCAACCCCCACCCCCACCCCTCCCCACCCCAACCCACCCCCAGCTGGAGGCGTGCGGCTTGACACCATTTTGTCCTGCCCATGGAAAATACAAAGAGGCCTACACGATTTGGGCTGTCTGGCGAAAGAATTTTGAATCGGCGGCACCCTGAGTACCTTTCCCGAAGTTTGCTTCCTAGCTGGTTAAACTCGGCATTCGGAGGCGAGGTGAGAGCAAACTTGCTCCGCGCGCGGCCAAGTGCCTTGATGCCCTGCCCTAAATGTTTGAGCTTCTGGCCAGCGTCACGCAAGTACTTTGACACGTAGGATTCTCACTTTTACTCCAAGCTGTCCCTGTTGGCTGAAGCAGTCGGCGTGTCTGTGTCGCAGCCTGGGAGGCCGGGCGTTGGGGGAGTCTGCCAAGTGACTGGCCTCCATTTATAGCTAACTGAGAAACGGCGTCGAAGCTTTCGGGAGCCTCTTACAGGGAATGGTTGCAGTTCGGAACTGGAGACTGTGCTGGCCAACGTCAGCAGCTCCTCTCCCTCGGAGGGCTCTTGGTGTGCCGACCCCTAACAGCCAGCACGGTCCCCAGCTCGTGAACGGTCCCATTGCGAGCCGGTCTCGTCCGTGAAAGAGCCACGTGAGGCTGATCTCCAACAGTCGGGCTCCACACCTGGAGCCTTTGGGACAGGGCAGTCCTGAGCCGATGTGCCCACCAGGGGACGCGACCAAAGTTTACGTACCACAGGAAAGCGCCATCAGGGCCTCGTGTTCTCTCCATGAAATGAACGTGAGCTTGAAGGGTGACGCGTCAGCGTGCACTGTGAACAGCTCGCTGGCACGCCTGTCTTCGGCCCCTCTCACGGTCTCACGCACCCGGGCTCAGTTCCGTGTAGGAATGCTGAGTGGGAGCGCCAGCCTCGCTTCTGGACTCTAAAGCCTTCCACCCCCTAATGGCAGGTTGTGTGTGTCTCTCACGTGGGGGGAGGAATGAGGTCGCCCACAGAGGTTCTGCCATGAAAGATCTAAAGACGCACGCTGCTGAGGAGCTTGCTCCTCATGGAGCGTCCCCGAAGGCCAGAGGAATGCCGAAGGTCTCTTTCAAAGCTGCCGGACGCTCTGCCGTTCTAGGCCTGAGATAGGGACCTTGTGACGGCACTGTAACCCCGCGAGGTCCAGGAGACATCGCCAGTGCGAGTGGCAATCCGCAAGGAAGAACCTTCAAGGCGGAGTGTCCTTCCCTGTACAAAACGGCGCCCAAGTGGCTGAGGCAGGGAGCATTTTCCTTCACAGAACCGGCATCCTCGTAGGCCTGTGGGTTACTCTAAAGAAACGACACTGTGAGCAACCTCTTCGAAAAGGCCTTCGCAAGCGACTTGGAGACAACAGCAGCGCAGTGGAGGCACAGACCATTATCCTAGAGAGCAGCAGCACAGTGTCTCCAGCAGCGATCGCTTCCCGGAGGATACTTAAGCCACACCGAGATTCCAGCAGGGAGTTTTGCCTTGTAGCAGTACAACTCACTCAGGAAAGAGGGATGAGGTGTAGGGCTAATCTACGTGCGCTCACGCTCTGTGTCCCCGAGAAGGTTTCACGGAGCAGAATGCATCACCGACCGCTACCACGTGTGTGCACCAAAGAAGCCCTGTGCCGTGGGTGTTCTCAGGCCGACAGCGAAGACCTAGGTGTGTGCTGCACCCGCGCTCGGTGGTTCACACGTTGCGTGACCCTGTGCCTTTGGAAGATGTTCAGAGCGGGTGGCACCTGCGTGCTGCGAGCGCAAGAGGTGTAGAGTGTAGAGGCCTTTCACACTGGAGGAAGGGCTTGCATCTCATGGAGAAAATGTGTACGTCGCCCGGGAGACGGAGGCGCGCTCCTGACACCGCTTCCTCTGCCCGTTTAAAGCACAAGTGTTTGTACTCGATCTGGGCTGCCTGGTGAAACGCTTGGCAGTCCGCATCACCCTGAGCACCTTTCCGGAAGTTTGATTCGTAGCTGGGTAAACTCGGGCTTCAGAGGCTTAGATGGGACCAAACGTGTTCAGCTTGTGGCGAAAGCCTTTGACCAGAGGCATATACGCTTGTGCTTGGGGCGAGGGCTAGGCAAGAACGTTTACACACTGGGTTTTTATCTTTACCCTAAGCTGTCCCTTTCGGCGGCCGCAGGCGGAGAGAACCCGCGGAGAGAGAACAGCTGCGAAGTGGATGCACAGAACAGTCACCTCGATACCAGCCCCGGGGTCCCAAGCAACGATCCTTCCCCGGAGGGTACTTAACCCACCCAGGGATTCAAGCAGGGAGTTCGCCTTGTCCAACTCGCACAGGAGACTGGCATGAGACGTAGGGCTCATCTACTTGCGTTCACACTACGTGGCCCGGAGAAGTTCTCACGGAGCCGAATCCAGCACCCTTCCTCCACCACGTGTGTACCCAAAGGAGCGCTGGGCAGTGGGTGTTCTCAAGGCCAAGAGAGAAGCCCTTGTTCTGTGCTGCACCTGCTGGGTGGTTCGAAGGTTTTCTCACCTTCCTGCTCTGGAAGCTTTTCAGAGCTGAGGCTACGCCTGGGCTGCGAAAGCAGAGAGGCGTAGAGGCCTTTCACACGGAAGGCGTGGGCCTGTTTCCCATGGAGAAAGTGTACGTCGCCCAACCCCCACCCCCACCCCTCCCCACCCCAACCCACCCCCAGCTGGAGGCGTGCGGCTTGACACCATTTTGTCCTGCCCATGGAAAATACAAAGAGGCCTACACGATTTGGGCTGTCTGGCGAAAGAATTTTGAATCGGCGGCACCCTGAGTACCTTTCCCGAAGTTTGCTTCCTAGCTGGTTAAACTCGGCATTCGGAGGCGAGGTGAGAGCAAACTTGCTCCGCGCGCGGCCAAGTGCCTTGATGCCCTGCCCTAAATGTTTGAGCTTCTGGCCAGCGTCACGCAAGTACTTTGACACGTAGGATTCTCACTTTTACTCCAAGCTGTCCCTGTTGGCTGAAGCAGTCGGCGTGTCTGTGTCGCAGCCTGGGAGGCCGGGCGTTGGGGGAGTCTGCCAAGTGACTGGCCTCCATTTATAGCTAACTGAGAAACGGCGTCGAAGCTTTCGGGAGCCTCTTACAGGGAATGGTTGCAGTTCGGAACTGGAGACTGTGCTGGCCAACGTCAGCAGCTCCTCTCCCTCGGAGGGCTCTTGGTGTGCCGACCCCTAACAGCCAGCACGGTCCCCAGCTCGTGAACGGTCCCATTGCGAGCCGGTCTCGTCCGTGAAAGAGCCACGTGAGGCTGATCTCCAACAGTCGGGCTCCACACCTGGAGCCTTTGGGACAGGGCAGTCCTGAGCCGATGTGCCCACCAGGGGACGCGACCAAAGTTTACGTACCACAGGAAAGCGCCATCAGGGCCTCGTGTTCTCTCCATGAAATGAACGTGAGCTTGAAGGGTGACGCGTCAGCGTGCACTGTGAACAGCTCGCTGGCACGCCTGTCTTCGGCCCCTCTCACGGTCTCACGCACCCGGGCTCAGTTCCGTGTAGGAATGCTGAGTGGGAGCGCCAGCCTCGCTTCTGGACTCTAAAGCCTTCCACCCCCTAATGGCAGGTTGTGTGTGTCTCTCACGTGGGGGGAGGAATGAGGTCGCCCACAGAGGTTCTGCCATGAAAGATCTAAAGACGCACGCTGCTGAGGAGCTTGCTCCTCATGGAGCGTCCCCGAAGGCCAGAGGAATGCCGAAGGTCTCTTTCAAAGCTGCCGGACGCTCTGCCGTTCTAGGCCTGAGATAGGGACCTTGTGACGGCACTGTAACCCCGCGAGGTCCAGGAGACATCGCCAGTGCGAGTGGCAATCCGCAAGGAAGAACCTTCAAGGCGGAGTGTCCTTCCCTGTACAAAACGGCGCCCAAGTGGCTGAGGCAGGGAGCATTTTCCTTCACAGAACCGGCATCCTCGTAGGCCTGTGGGTTACTCTAAAGAAACGACACTGTGAGCAACCTCTTCGAAAAGGCCTTCGCAAGCGACTTGGAGACAACAGCAGCGCAGTGGAGGCACAGACCATTATCCTAGAGAGCAGCAGCACAGTGTCTCCAGCAGCGATCGCTTCCCGGAGGATACTTAAGCCACACCGAGATTCCAGCAGGGAGTTTTGCCTTGTAGCAGTACAACTCACTCAGGAAAGAGGGATGAGGTGTAGGGCTAATCTACGTGCGCTCACGCTCTGTGTCCCCGAGAAGGTTTCACGGAGCAGAATGCATCACCGACCGCTACCACGTGTGTGCACCAAAGAAGCCCTGTGCCGTGGGTGTTCTCAGGCCGACAGCGAAGACCTAGGTGTGTGCTGCACCCGCGCTCGGTGGTTCACACGTTGCGTGACCCTGTGCCTTTGGAAGATGTTCAGAGCGGGTGGCACCTGCGTGCTGCGAGCGCAAGAGGTGTAGAGTGTAGAGGCCTTTCACACTGGAGGAAGGGCTTGCATCTCATGGAGAAAATGTGTACGTCGCCCGGGAGACGGAGGCGCGCTCCTGACACCGCTTCCTCTGCCCGTTTAAAGCACAAGTGTTTGTACTCGATCTGGGCTGCCTGGTGAAACGCTTGGCAGTCCGCATCACCCTGAGCACCTTTCCGGAAGTTTGATTCGTAGCTGGGTAAACTCGGGCTTCAGAGGCTTAGATGGGACCAAACGTGTTCAGCTTGTGGCGAAAGCCTTTGACCAGAGGCATATACGCTTGTGCTTGGGGCGAGGGCTAGGCAAGAACGTTTACACACTGGGTTTTTATCTTTACCCTAAGCTGTCCCTTTCGGCGGCCGCAGGCGGAGAGAACCCGCGGAGAGAGAACAGCTGCGAAGTGGATGCACAGAACAGTCACCTCGATACCAGCCCCGGGGTCCCAAGCAACGATCCTTCCCCGGAGGGTACTTAACCCACCCAGGGATTCAAGCAGGGAGTTCGCCTTGTCCAACTCGCACAGGAGACTGGCATGAGACGTAGGGCTCATCTACTTGCGTTCACACTACGTGGCCCGGAGAAGTTCTCACGGAGCCGAATCCAGCACCCTTCCTCCACCACGTGTGTACCCAAAGGAGCGCTGGGCAGTGGGTGTTCTCAAGGCCAAGAGAGAAGCCCTTGTTCTGTGCTGCACCTGCTGGGTGGTTCGAAGGTTTTCTCACCTTCCTGCTCTGGAAGCTTTTCAGAGCTGAGGCTACGCCTGGGCTGCGAAAGCAGAGAGGCGTAGAGGCCTTTCACACGGAAGGCGTGGGCCTGTTTCCCATGGAGAAAGTGTACGTCGCCCAACCCCCACCCCCACCCCTCCCCACCCCAACCCACCCCCAGCTGGAGGCGTGCGGCTTGACACCATTTTGTCCTGCCCATGGAAAATACAAAGAGGCCTACACGATTTGGGCTGTCTGGCGAAAGAATTTTGAATCGGCGGCACCCTGAGTACCTTTCCCGAAGTTTGCTTCCTAGCTGGTTAAACTCGGCATTCGGAGGCGAGGTGAGAGCAAACTTGCTCCGCGCGCGGCCAAGTGCCTTGATGCCCTGCCCTAAATGTTTGAGCTTCTGGCCAGCGTCACGCAAGTACTTTGACACGTAGGATTCTCACTTTTACTCCAAGCTGTCCCTGTTGGCTGAAGCAGTCGGCGTGTCTGTGTCGCAGCCTGGGAGGCCGGGCGTTGGGGGAGTCTGCCAAGTGACTGGCCTCCATTTATAGCTAACTGAGAAACGGCGTCGAAGCTTTCGGGAGCCTCTTACAGGGAATGGTTGCAGTTCGGAACTGGAGACTGTGCTGGCCAACGTCAGCAGCTCCTCTCCCTCGGAGGGCTCTTGGTGTGCCGACCCCTAACAGCCAGCACGGTCCCCAGCTCGTGAACGGTCCCATTGCGAGCCGGTCTCGTCCGTGAAAGAGCCACGTGAGGCTGATCTCCAACAGTCGGGCTCCACACCTGGAGCCTTTGGGACAGGGCAGTCCTGAGCCGATGTGCCCACCAGGGGACGCGACCAAAGTTTACGTACCACAGGAAAGCGCCATCAGGGCCTCGTGTTCTCTCCATGAAATGAACGTGAGCTTGAAGGGTGACGCGTCAGCGTGCACTGTGAACAGCTCGCTGGCACGCCTGTCTTCGGCCCCTCTCACGGTCTCACGCACCCGGGCTCAGTTCCGTGTAGGAATGCTGAGTGGGAGCGCCAGCCTCGCTTCTGGACTCTAAAGCCTTCCACCCCCTAATGGCAGGTTGTGTGTGTCTCTCACGTGGGGGGAGGAATGAGGTCGCCCACAGAGGTTCTGCCATGAAAGATCTAAAGACGCACGCTGCTGAGGAGCTTGCTCCTCATGGAGCGTCCCCGAAGGCCAGAGGAATGCCGAAGGTCTCTTTCAAAGCTGCCGGACGCTCTGCCGTTCTAGGCCTGAGATAGGGACCTTGTGACGGCACTGTAACCCCGCGAGGTCCAGGAGACATCGCCAGTGCGAGTGGCAATCCGCAAGGAAGAACCTTCAAGGCGGAGTGTCCTTCCCTGTACAAAACGGCGCCCAAGTGGCTGAGGCAGGGAGCATTTTCCTTCACAGAACCGGCATCCTCGTAGGCCTGTGGGTTACTCTAAAGAAACGACACTGTGAGCAACCTCTTCGAAAAGGCCTTCGCAAGCGACTTGGAGACAACAGCAGCGCAGTGGAGGCACAGACCATTATCCTAGAGAGCAGCAGCACAGTGTCTCCAGCAGCGATCGCTTCCCGGAGGATACTTAAGCCACACCGAGATTCCAGCAGGGAGTTTTGCCTTGTAGCAGTACAACTCACTCAGGAAAGAGGGATGAGGTGTAGGGCTAATCTACGTGCGCTCACGCTCTGTGTCCCCGAGAAGGTTTCACGGAGCAGAATGCATCACCGACCGCTACCACGTGTGTGCACCAAAGAAGCCCTGTGCCGTGGGTGTTCTCAGGCCGACAGCGAAGACCTAGGTGTGTGCTGCACCCGCGCTCGGTGGTTCACACGTTGCGTGACCCTGTGCCTTTGGAAGATGTTCAGAGCGGGTGGCACCTGCGTGCTGCGAGCGCAAGAGGTGTAGAGTGTAGAGGCCTTTCACACTGGAGGAAGGGCTTGCATCTCATGGAGAAAATGTGTACGTCGCCCGGGAGACGGAGGCGCGCTCCTGACACCGTTTCCTCTGCCCGTTTAAAGCACAAGTGTTTGTACTCGATCTGGGCTGCCTGGTGAAACGCTTGGCAGTCCGCATCACCCTGAGCACCTTTCCGGAAGTTTGATTCGTAGCTGGGTAAACTCGGGCTTCAGAGGCTTAGATGGGACCAAACGTGTTCAGCTTGTGGCGAAAGCCTTTGACCAGAGGCATATACGCTTGTGCTTGGGGCGAGGGCTAGGCAAGAACGTTTACACACTGGGTTTTTATCTTTACCCTAAGCTGTCCCTTTCGGCGGCCGCAGGCGGAGAGAACCCGCGGAGAGAGAACAGCTGCGAAGTGGATGCACAGAACAGTCACCTCGATACCAGCCCCGGGGTCCCAAGCAACGATCCTTCCCCGGAGGGTACTTAACCCACCCAGGGATTCAAGCAGGGAGTTCGCCTTGTCCAACTCGCACAGGAGACTGGCATGAGACGTAGGGCTCATCTACTTGCGTTCACACTACGTGGCCCGGAGAAGTTCTCACGGAGCCGAATCCAGCACCCTTCCTCCACCACGTGTGTACCCAAAGGAGCGCTGGGCAGTGGGTGTTCTCAAGGCCAAGAGAGAAGCCCTTGTTCTGTGCTGCACCTGCTGGGTGGTTCGAAGGTTTTCTCACCTTCCTGCTCTGGAAGCTTTTCAGAGCTGAGGCTACGCCTGGGCTGCGAAAGCAGAGAGGCGTAGAGGCCTTTCACACGGAAGGCGTGGGCCTGTTTCCCATGGAGAAAGTGTACGTCGCCCAACCCCCACCCCCACCCCTCCCCACCCCAACCCACCCCCAGCTGGAGGCGTGCGGCTTGACACCATTTTGTCCTGCCCATGGAAAATACAAAGAGGCCTACACGATTTGGGCTGTCTGGCGAAAGAATTTTGAATCGGCGGCACCCTGAGTACCTTTCCCGAAGTTTGCTTCCTAGCTGGTTAAACTCGGCATTCGGAGGCGAGGTGAGAGCAAACTTGCTCCGCGCGCGGCCAAGTGCCTTGATGCCCTGCCCTAAATGTTTGAGCTTCTGGCCAGCGTCACGCAAGTACTTTGACACGTAGGATTCTCACTTTTACTCCAAGCTGTCCCTGTTGGCTGAAGCAGTCGGCGTGTCTGTGTCGCAGCCTGGGAGGCCGGGCGTTGGGGGAGTCTGCCAAGTGACTGGCCTCCATTTATAGCTAACTGAGAAACGGCGTCGAAGCTTTCGGGAGCCTCTTACAGGGAATGGTTGCAGTTCGGAACTGGAGACTGTGCTGGCCAACGTCAGCAGCTCCTCTCCCTCGGAGGGCTCTTGGTGTGCCGACCCCTAACAGCCAGCACGGTCCCCAGCTCGTGAACGGTCCCATTGCGAGCCGGTCTCGTCCGTGAAAGAGCCACGTGAGGCTGATCTCCAACAGTCGGGCTCCACACCTGGAGCCTTTGGGACAGGGCAGTCCTGAGCCGATGTGCCCACCAGGGGACGCGACCAAAGTTTACGTACCACAGGAAAGCGCCATCAGGGCCTCGTGTTCTCTCCATGAAATGAACGTGAGCTTGAAGGGTGACGCGTCAGCGTGCACTGTGAACAGCTCGCTGGCACGCCTGTCTTCGGCCCCTCTCACGGTCTCACGCACCCGGGCTCAGTTCCGTGTAGGAATGCTGAGTGGGAGCGCCAGCCTCGCTTCTGGACTCTAAAGCCTTCCACCCCCTAATGGCAGGTTGTGTGTGTCTCTCACGTGGGGGGAGGAATGAGGTCGCCCACAGAGGTTCTGCCATGAAAGATCTAAAGACGCACGCTGCTGAGGAGCTTGCTCCTCATGGAGCGTCCCCGAAGGCCAGAGGAATGCCGAAGGTCTCTTTCAAAGCTGCCGGACGCTCTGTCGTTCTAGGCCTGAGATAGGGACCTTGTGACGGCACTGTAACCCCGCGAGGTCCAGGAGACATCGCCAGTGCGAGTGGCAATCCGCAAGGAAGAACCTTCAAGGCGGAGTGTCCTTCCCTGTACAAAACGGCGCCCAAGTGGCTGAGGCAGGGAGCATTTTCCTTCACAGAACCGGCATCCTCGTAGGCCTGTGGGTTACTCTAAAGAAACGACACTGTGAGCAACCTCTTCGAAAAGGCCTTCGCAAGCGACTTGGAGACAACAGCAGCGCAGTGGAGGCACAGACCATTATCCTAGAGAGCAGCAGCACAGTGTCTCCAGCAGCGATCGCTTCCCGGAGGATACTTAAGCCACACCGAGATTCCAGCAGGGAGTTTTGCCTTGTAGCAGTACAACTCACTCAGGAAAGAGGGATGAGGTGTAGGGCTAATCTACGTGCGCTCACGCTCTGTGTCCCCGAGAAGGTTTCACGGAGCAGAATGCATCACCGACCGCTACCACGTGTGTGCACCAAAGAAGCCCTGTGCCGTGGGTGTTCTCAGGCCGACAGCGAAGACCTAGGTGTGTGCTGCACCCGCGCTCGGTGGTTCACACGTTGCGTGACCCTGTGCCTTTGGAAGATGTTCAGAGCGGGTGGCACCTGCGTGCTGCGAGCGCAAGAGGTGTAGAGTGTAGAGGCCTTTCACACTGGAGGAAGGGCTTGCATCTCATGGAGAAAATGTGTACGTCGCCCGGGAGACGGAGGCGCGCTCCTGACACCGTTTCCTCTGCCCGTTTAAAGCACAAGTGTTTGTACTCGATCTGGGCTGCCTGGTGAAACGCTTGGCAGTGCGCATCACCCTGAGCACCTTTCCGGAAGTTTGATTCGTAGCTGGGTAAACTCGGGCTTCAGAGGCTTAGATGGGACCAAACGTGTTCAGCTTGTGGCGAAAGCCTTTGACCAGAGGCATATACGCTTGTGCTTGGGGCGAGGGCTAGGCAAGAACGTTTACACACTGGGTTTTTATCTTTACCCTAAGCTGTCCCTTTCGGCGGCCGCAGGCGGAGAGAACCCGCGGAGAGAGAACAGCTGCGAAGTGGATGCACAGAACAGTCACCTCGATACCAGCCCCGGGGTCCCAAGCAACGATCCTTCCCCGGAGGGTACTTAACCCACCCAGGGATTCAAGCAGGGAGTTCGCCTTGTCCAACTCGCACAGGAGACTGGCATGAGACGTAGGGCTCATCTACTTGCGTTCACACTACGTGGCCCGGAGAAGTTCTCACGGAGCCGAATCCAGCACCCTTCCTCCACCACGTGTGTACCCAAAGGAGCGCTGGGCAGTGGGTGTTCTCAAGGCCAAGAGAGAAGCCCTTGTTCTGTGCTGCACCTGCTGGGTGGTTCGAAGGTTTTCTCACCTTCCTGCTCTGGAAGCTTTTCAGAGCTGAGGCTACGCCTGGGCTGCGAAAGCAGAGAGGCGTAGAGGCCTTTCACACGGAAGGCGTGGGCCTGTTTCCCATGGAGAAAGTGTACGTCGCCCAACCCCCACCCCCACCCCTCCCCACCCCAACCCACCCCCAGCTGGAGGCGTGCGGCTTGACACCATTTTGTCCTGCCCATGGAAAATACAAAGAGGCCTACACGATTTGGGCTGTCTGGCGAAAGAATTTTGAATCGGCGGCACCCTGAGTACCTTTCCCGAAGTTTGCTTCCTAGCTGGTTAAACTCGGCATTCGGAGGCGAGGTGAGAGCAAACTTGCTCCGCGCGCGGCCAAGTGCCTTGATGCCCTGCCCTAAATGTTTGAGCTTCTGGCCAGCGTCACGCAAGTACTTTGACACGTAGGATTCTCACTTTTACTCCAAGCTGTCCCTGTTGGCTGAAGCAGTCGGCGTGTCTGTGTCGCAGCCTGGGAGGCCGGGCGTTGGGGGAGTCTGCCAAGTGACTGGCCTCCATTTATCGCTAACTGAGAAACGGCGTCGAAGCTTTCGGGAGCCTCTTACAGGGAATGGTTGCAGTTCGGAACTGGAGACTGTGCTGGCCAACGTCAGCAGCTCCTCTCCCTCGGAGGGCTCTTGGTGTGCCGACCCCTAACAGCCAGCACGGTCCCCAGCTCGTGAACGGTCCCATTGCGAGCCGGTCTCGTCCGTGAAAGAGCCACGTGAGGCTGATCTCCAACAGTCGGGCTCCACACCTGGAGCCTTTGGGACAGGGCAGTCCTGAGCCGATGTGCCCACCAGGGGACGCGACCAAAGTTTACGTACCACAGGAAAGCGCCATCAGGGCCTCGTGTTCTCTCCATGAAATGAACGTGAGCTTGAAGGGTGACGCGTCAGCGTGCACTGTGAACAGCTCGCTGGCACGCCTGTCTTCGGCCCCTCTCACGGTCTCACGCACCCGGGCTCAGTTCCGTGTAGGAATGCTGAGTGGGAGCGCCAGCCTCGCTTCTGGACTCTAAAGCCTTCCACCCCCTAATGGCAGGTTGTGTGTGTCTCTCACGTGCGGGGAGGAATGAGGTCGCCCACAGAGGTTCTGCCATGAAAGATCTAAAGACGCACGCTGCTGAGGAGCTTGCTCCTCATGGAGCGTCCCCGAAGGCCAGAGGAATGCCGAAGGTCTCTTTCAAAGCTGCCGGACGCTCTGCCGTTCTAGGCCTGAGATAGGGACCTTGTGACGGCACTGTAACCCCGCGAGGTCCAGGAGACATCGCCAGTGCGAGTGGCAATCCGCAAGGAAGAACCTTCAAGGCGGAGTGTCCTTCCCTGTACAAAACGGCGCCCAAGTGGCTGAGGCAGGGAGCATTTTCCTTCACAGAACCGGCATCCTCGTAGGCCTGTGGGTTACTCTAAAGAAACGACACTGTGAGCAACCTCTTCGAAAAGGCCTTCGCAAGCGACTTGGAGACAACAGCAGCGCAGTGGAGGCACAGACCATTATCCTAGAGAGCAGCAGCACAGTGTCTCCAGCAGCGATCGCTTCCCGGAGGATACTTAAGCCACACCGAGATTCCAGCAGGGAGTTTTGCCTTGTAGCAGTACAACTCACTCAGGAAAGAGGGATGAGGTGTAGGGCTAATCTACGTGCGCTCACGCTCTGTGTCCCCGAGAAGGTTTCACGGAGCAGAATGCATCACCGACCGCTACCACGTGTGTGCACCAAAGAAGCCCTGTGCCGTGGGTGTTCTCAGGCCGACAGCGAAGACCTAGGTGTGTGCTGCACCCGCGCTCGGTGGTTCACACGTTGCGTGACCCTGTGCCTTTGGAAGATGTTCAGAGCGGGTGGCACCTGCGTGCTGCGAGCGCAAGAGGTGTAGAGTGTAGAGGCCTTTCACACTGGAGGAAGGGCTTGCATCTCATGGAGAAAATGTGTACGTCGCCCGGGAGACGGAGGCGCGCTCCTGACACCGCTTCCTCTGCCCGTTTAAAGCACAAGTGTTTGTACTCGATCTGGGCTGCCTGGTGAAACGCTTGGCAGTCCGCATCACCCTGAGCACCTTTCCTGAAGTTTGATTCGTAGCTGGGTAAACTCGGGCTTCAGAGGCTTAGATGGGACCAAACGTGTTCAGCTTGTGGCGAAAGCCTTTGACCAGAGGCATATACGCTTGTGCTTGGGGCGAGGGCTAGGCAAGAACGTTTACACACTGGGTTTTTATCTTTACCCTAAGCTGTCCCTTTCGGCGGCCGCAGGCGGAGAGAACCCGCGGAGAGAGAACAGCTGCGAAGTGGATGCACAGAACAGTCACCTCGATACCAGCCCCGGGGTCCCAAGCAACGATCCTTCCCCGGAGGGTACTTAACCCACCCAGGGATTCAAGCAGGGAGTTCGCCTTGTCCAACTCGCACAGGAGACTGGCATGAGACGTAGGGCTCATCTACTTGCGTTCACACTACGTGGCCCGGAGAAGTTCTCACGGAGCCGAATCCAGCACCCTTCCTCCACCACGTGTGTACCCAAAGGAGCGCTGGGCAGTGGGTGTTCTCAAGGCCAAGAGAGAAGCCCTTGTTCTGTGCTGCACCTGCTGGGTGGTTCGAAGGTTTTCTCACCTTCCTGCTCTGGAAGCTTTTCAGAGCTGAGGCTACGCCTGGGCTGCGAAAGCAGAGAGGCGTAGAGGCCTTTCACACGGAAGGCGTGGGCCTGTTTCCCATGGAGAAAGTGTACGTCGCCCAACCCCCACCCCCACCCCTCCCCACCCCAACCCACCCCCAGCTGGAGGCGTGCGGCTTGACACCATTTTGTCCTGCCCATGGAAAATACAAAGAGGCCTACACGATTTGGGCTGTCTGGCGAAAGAATTTTGAATCGGCGGCACCCTGAGTACCTTTCCCGAAGTTTGCTTCCTAGCTGGTTAAACTCGGCATTCGGAGGCGAGGTGAGAGCAAACTTGCTCCGCGCGCGGCCAAGTGCCTTGATGCCCTGCCCTAAATGTTTGAGCTTCTGGCCAGCGTCACGCAAGTACTTTGACACGTAGGATTCTCACTTTTACTCCAAGCTGTCCCTGTTGGCTGAAGCAGTCGGCGTGTCTGTGTCGCAGCCTGGGAGGCCGGGCGTTGGGGGAGTCTGCCAAGTGACTGGCCTCCATTTATCGCTAACTGAGAAACGGCGTCGAAGCTTTCGGGAGCCTCTTACAGGGAATGGTTGCAGTTCGGAACTGGAGACTGTGCTGGCCAACGTCAGCAGCTCCTCTCCCTCGGAGGGCTCTTGGTGTGCCGACCCCTAACAGCCAGCACGGTCCCCAGCTCGTGAACGGTCCCATTGCGAGCCGGTCTCGTCCGTGAAAGAGCCACGTGAGGCTGATCTCCAACAGTCGGGCTCCACACCTGGAGCCTTTGGGACAGGGCAGTCCTGAGCCGATGTGCCCACCAGGGGACGCGACCAAAGTTTACGTACCACAGGAAAGCGCCATCAGGGCCTCGTGTTCTCTCCATGAAATGAACGTGAGCTTGAAGGGTGACGCGTCAGCGTGCACTGTGAACAGCTCGCTGGCACGCCTGTCTTCGGCCCCTCTCACGGTCTCACGCACCCGGGCTCAGTTCCGTGTAGGAATGCTGAGTGGGAGCGCCAGCCTCGCTTCTGGACTCTAAAGCCTTCCACCCCCTAATGGCAGGTTGTGTGTGTCTCTCACGTGGGGGGAGGAATGAGGTCGCCCACAGAGGTTCTGCCATGAAAGATCTAAAGACGCACGCTGCTGAGGAGCTTGCTCCTCATGGAGCGTCCCCGAAGGCCAGAGGAATGCCGAAGGTCTCTTTCAAAGCTGCCGGACGCTCTGCCGTTCTAGGCCTGAGATAGGGACCTTGTGACGGCACTGTAACCCCGCGAGGTCCAGGAGACATCGCCAGTGCGAGTGGCAATCCGCAAGGAAGAACCTTCAAGGCGGAGTGTCCTTCCCTGTACAAAACGGCGCCCAAGTGGCGGAGGCAGGGAGCATTTTCCTTCACAGAACCGGCATCCTCGTAGGCCTGTGGGTTACTCTAAAGAAACGACACTGTGAGCAACCTCTTCGAAAAGGCCTTCGCAAGCGACTTGGAGACAACAGCAGCGCAGTGGAGGCACAGACCATTATCCTAGAGAGCAGCAGCACAGTGTCTCCAGCAGCGATCGCTTCCCGGAGGATACTTAAGCCACACCGAGATTCCAGCAGGGAGTTTTGCCTTGTAGCAGTACAACTCACTCAGGAAAGAGGGATGAGGTGTAGGGCTAATCTACGTGCGCTCACGCTCTGTGTCCCCGAGAAGGTTTCACGGAGCAGAATGCATCACCGACCGCTACCACGTGTGTGCACCAAAGAAGCCCTGTGCCGTGGGTGTTCTCAGGCCGACAGCGAAGACCTAGGTGTGTGCTGCACCCGCGCTCGGTGGTTCACACGTTGCGTGACCCTGTGCCTTTGGAAGATGTTCAGAGCGGGTGGCACCTGCGTGCTGCGAGCGCAAGAGGTGTAGAGTGTAGAGGCCTTTCACACTGGAGGAAGGGCTTGCATCTCATGGAGAAAATGTGTACGTCGCCCGGGAGACGGAGGCGCGCTCCTGACACCGCTTCCTCTGCCCGTTTAAAGCACAAGTGTTTGTACTCGATCTGGGCTGCCTGGTGAAACGCTTGGCAGTCCGCATCACCCTGAGCACCTTTCCTGAAGTTTGATTCGTAGCTGGGTAAACTCGGGCTTCAGAGGCTTAGATGGGACCAAACGTGTTCAGCTTGTGGCGAAAGCCTTTGACCAGAGGCATATACGCTTGTGCTTGGGGCGAGGGCTAGGCAAGAACGTTTACACACTGGGTTTTTATCTTTACCCTAAGCTGTCCCTTTCGGCGGCCGCAGGCGGAGAGAACCCGCGGAGAGAGAACAGCTGCGAAGTGGATGCACAGAACAGTCACCTCGATACCAGCCCCGGGGTCCCAAGCAACGATCCTTCCCCGGAGGGTACTTAACCCACCCAGGGATTCAAGCAGGGAGTTCGCCTTGTCCAACTCGCACAGGAGACTGGCATGAGACGTAGGGCTCATCTACTTGCGTTCACACTACGTGGCCCGGAGAAGTTCTCACGGAGCCGAATCCAGCACCCTTCCTCCACCACGTGTGTACCCAAAGGAGCGCTGGGCAGTGGGTGTTCTCAAGGCCAAGAGAGAAGCCCTTGTTCTGTGCTGCACCTGCTGGGTGGTTCGAAGGTTTTCTCACCTTCCTGCTCTGGAAGCTTTTCAGAGCTGAGGCTACGCCTGGGCTGCGAAAGCAGAGAGGCGTAGAGGCCTTTCACACGGAAGGCGTGGGCCTGTTTCCCATGGAGAAAGTGTACGTCGCCCAACCCCCACCCCCACCCCTCCCCACCCCAACCCACCCCCAGCTGGAGGCGTGCGGCTTGACACCATTTTGTCCTGCCCATGGAAAATACAAAGAGGCCTACACGATTTGGGCTGTCTGGCGAAAGAATTTTGAATCGGCGGCACCCTGAGTACCTTTCCCGAAGTTTGCTTCCTAGCTGGTTAAACTCGGCATTCGGAGGCGAGGTGAGAGCAAACTTGCTCCGCGCGCGGCCAAGTGCCTTGATGCCCTGCCCTAAATGTTTGAGCTTCTGGCCAGCGTCACGCAAGTACTTTGACACGTAGGATTCTCACTTTTACTCCAAGCTGTCCCTGTTGGCTGAAGCAGTCGGCGTGTCTGTGTCGCAGCCTGGGAGGCCGGGCGTTGGGGGAGTCTGCCAAGTGACTGGCCTCCATTTATCGCTAACTGAGAAACGGCGTCGAAGCTTTCGGGAGCCTCTTACAGGGAATGGTTGCAGTTCGGAACTGGAGACTGTGCTGGCCAACGTCAGCAGCTCCTCTCCCTCGGAGGGCTCTTGGTGTGCCGACCCCTAACAGCCAGCACGGTCCCCAGCTCGTGAACGGTCCCATTGCGAGCCGGTCTCGTCCGTGAAAGAGCCACGTGAGGCTGATCTCCAACAGTCGGGCTCCACACCTGGAGCCTTTGGGACAGGGCAGTCCTGAGCCGATGTGCCCACCAGGGGACGCGACCAAAGTTTACGTACCACAGGAAAGCGCCATCAGGGCCTCGTGTTCTCTCCATGAAATGAACGTGAGCTTGAAGGGTGACGCGTCAGCGTGCACTGTGAACAGCTCGCTGGCACGCCTGTCTTCGGCCCCTCTCACGGTCTCACGCACCCGGGCTCAGTTCCGTGTAGGAATGCTGAGTGGGAGCGCCAGCCTCGCTTCTGGACTCTAAAGCCTTCCACCCCCTAATGGCAGGTTGTGTGTGTCTCTCACGTGGGGGGAGGAATGAGGTCGCCCACAGAGGTTCTGCCATGAAAGATCTAAAGACGCACGCTGCTGAGGAGCTTGCTCCTCATGGAGCGTCCCCGAAGGCCAGAGGAATGCCGAAGGTCTCTTTCAAAGCTGCCGGACGCTCTGCCGTTCTAGGCCTGAGATAGGGACCTTGTGACGGCACTGTAACCCCGCGAGGTCCAGGAGACATCGCCAGTGCGAGTGGCAATCCGCAAGGAAGAACCTTCAAGGCGGAGTGTCCTTCCCTGTACAAAACGGCGCCCAAGTGGCGGAGGCAGGGAGCATTTTCCTTCACAGAACCGGCATCCTCGTAGGCCTGTGGGTTACTCTAAAGAAACGACACTGTGAGCAACCTCTTCGAAAAGGCCTTCGCAAGCGACTTGGAGACAACAGCAGCGCAGTGGAGGCACAGACCATTATCCTAGAGAGCAGCAGCACAGTGTCTCCAGCAGCGATCGCTTCCCGGAGGATACTTAAGCCACACCGAGATTCCAGCAGGGAGTTTTGCCTTGTAGCAGTACAACTCACTCAGGAAAGAGGGATGAGGTGTAGGGCTAATCTACGTGCGCTCACGCTCTGTGTCCCCGAGAAGGTTTCACGGAGCAGAATGCATCACCGACCGCTACCACGTGTGTGCACCAAAGAAGCCCTGTGCCGTGGGTGTTCTCAGGCCGACAGCGAAGACCTAGGTGTGTGCTGCACCCGCGCTCGGTGGTTCACACGTTGCGTGACCCTGTGCCTTTGGAAGATGTTCAGAGCGGGTGGCACCTGCGTGCTGCGAGCGCAAGAGGTGTAGAGTGTAGAGGCCTTTCACACTGGAGGAAGGGCTTGCATCTCATGGAGAAAATGTGTACGTCGCCCGGGAGACGGAGGCGCGCTCCTGACACCGCTTCCTCTGCCCGTTTAAAGCACAAGTGTTTGTACTCGATCTGGGCTGCCTGGTGAAACGCTTGGCAGTCCGCATCACCCTGAGCACCTTTCCTGAAGTTTGATTCGTAGCTGGGTAAACTCGGGCTTCAGAGGCTTAGATGGGACCAAACGTGTTCAGCTTGTGGCGAAAGCCTTTGACCAGAGGCATATACGCTTGTGCTTGGGGCGAGGGCTAGGCAAGAACGTTTACACACTGGGTTTTTATCTTTACCCTAAGCTGTCCCTTTCGGCGGCCGCAGGCGGAGAGAACCCGCGGAGAGAGAACAGCTGCGAAGTGGATGCACAGAACAGTCACCTCGATACCAGCCCCGGGGTCCCAAGCAACGATCCTTCCCCGGAGGGTACTTAACCCACCCAGGGATTCAAGCAGGGAGTTCGCCTTGTCCAACTCGCACAGGAGACTGGCATGAGACGTAGGGCTCATCTACTTGCGTTCACACTACGTGGCCCGGAGAAGTTCTCACGGAGCCGAATCCAGCACCCTTCCTCCACCACGTGTGTACCCAAAGGAGCGCTGGGCAGTGGGTGTTCTCAAGGCCAAGAGAGAAGCCCTTGTTCTGTGCTGCACCTGCTGGGTGGTTCGAAGGTTTTCTCACCTTCCTGCTCTGGAAGCTTTTCAGAGCTGAGGCTACGCCTGGGCTGCGAAAGCAGAGAGGCGTAGAGGCCTTTCACACGGAAGGCGTGGGCCTGTTTCCCATGGAGAAAGTGTACGTCGCCCAACCCCCACCCCCACCCCTCCCCACCCCAACCCACCCCCAGCTGGAGGCGTGCGGCTTGACACCATTTTGTCCTGCCCATGGAAAATACAAAGAGGCCTACACGATTTGGGCTGTCTGGCGAAAGAATTTTGAATCGGCGGCACCCTGAGTACCTTTCCCGAAGTTTGCTTCCTAGCTGGTTAAACTCGGCATTCGGAGGCGAGGTGAGAGCAAACTTGCTCCGCGCGCGGCCAAGTGCCTTGATGCCCTGCCCTAAATGTTTGAGCTTCTGGCCAGCGTCACGCAAGTACTTTGACACGTAGGATTCTCACTTTTACTCCAAGCTGTCCCTGTTGGCTGAAGCAGTCGGCGTGTCTGTGTCGCAGCCTGGGAGGCCGGGCGTTGGGGGAGTCTGCCAAGTGACTGGCCTCCATTTATCGCTAACTGAGAAACGGCGTCGAAGCTTTCGGGAGCCTCTTACAGGGAATGGTTGCAGTTCGGAACTGGAGACTGTGCTGGCCAACGTCAGCAGCTCCTCTCCCTCGGAGGGCTCTTGGTGTGCCGACCCCTAACAGCCAGCACGGTCCCCAGCTCGTGAACGGTCCCATTGCGAGCCGGTCTCGTCCGTGAAAGAGCCACGTGAGGCTGATCTCCAACAGTCGGGCTCCACACCTGGAGCCTTTGGGACAGGGCAGTCCTGAGCCGATGTGCCCACCAGGGGACGCGACCAAAGTTTACGTACCACAGGAAAGCGCCATCAGGGCCTCGTGTTCTCTCCATGAAATGAACGTGAGCTTGAAGGGTGACGCGTCAGCGTGCACTGTGAACAGCTCGCTGGCACGCCTGTCTTCGGCCCCTCTCACGGTCTCACGCACCCGGGCTCAGTTCCGTGTAGGAATGCTGAGTGGGAGCGCCAGCCTCGCTTCTGGACTCTAAAGCCTTCCACCCCCTAATGGCAGGTTGTGTGTGTCTCTCACGTGGGGGGAGGAATGAGGTCGCCCACAGAGGTTCTGCCATGAAAGATCTAAAGACGCACGCTGCTGAGGAGCTTGCTCCTCATGGAGCGTCCCCGAAGGCCAGAGGAATGCCGAAGGTCTCTTTCAAAGCTGCCGGACGCTCTGCCGTTCTAGGCCTGAGATAGGGACCTTGTGACGGCACTGTAACCCCGCGAGGTCCAGGAGACATCGCCAGTGCGAGTGGCAATCCGCAAGGAAGAACCTTCAAGGCGGAGTGTCCTTCCCTGTACAAAACGGCGCCCAAGTGGCGGAGGCAGGGAGCATTTTCCTTCACAGAACCGGCATCCTCGTAGGCCTGTGGGTTACTCTAAAGAAACGACACTGTGAGCAACCTCTTCGAAAAGGCCTTCGCAAGCGACTTGGAGACAACAGCAGCGCAGTGGAGGCACAGACCATTATCCTAGAGAGCAGCAGCACAGTGTCTCCAGCAGCGATCGCTTCCCGGAGGATACTTAAGCCACACCGAGATTCCAGCAGGGAGTTTTGCCTTGTAGCAGTACAACTCACTCAGGAAAGAGGGATGAGGTGTAGGGCTAATCTACGTGCGCTCACGCTCTGTGTCCCCGAGAAGGTTTCACGGAGCAGAATGCATCACCGACCGCTACCACGTGTGTGCACCAAAGAAGCCCTGTGCCGTGGGTGTTCTCAGGCCGACAGCGAAGACCTAGGTGTGTGCTGCACCCGCGCTCGGTGGTTCACACGTTGCGTGACCCTGTGCCTTTGGAAGATGTTCAGAGCGGGTGGCACCTGCGTGCTGCGAGCGCAAGAGGTGTAGAGTGTAGAGGCCTTTCACACTGGAGGAAGGGCTTGCATCTCATGGAGAAAATGTGTACGTCGCCCGGGAGACGGAGGCGCGCTCCTGACACCGCTTCCTCTGCCCGTTTAAAGCACAAGTGTTTGTACTCGATCTGGGCTGCCTGGTGAAACGCTTGGCAGTCCGCATCACCCTGAGCACCTTTCCTGAAGTTTGATTCGTAGCTGGGTAAACTCGGGCTTCAGAGGCTTAGATGGGACCAAACGTGTTCAGCTTGTGGCGAAAGCCTTTGACCAGAGGCATATACGCTTGTGCTTGGGGCGAGGGCTAGGCAAGAACGTTTACACACTGGGTTTTTATCTTTACCCTAAGCTGTTCCTTTCGGCGGCCGCAGGCGGAGAGAACCCGCGGAGAGAGAACAGCTGCGAAGTGGATGCACAGAACAGTCACCTCGATACCAGCCCCGGGGTCCCAAGCAACGATCCTTCCCCGGAGGGTACTTAACCCACCCAGGGATTCAAGCAGGGAGTTCGCCTTGTCCAACTCGCACAGGAGACTGGCATGAGACGTAGGGCTCATCTACTTGCGTTCACACTACGTGGCCCGGAGAAGTTCTCACGGAGCCGAATCCAGCACCCTTCCTCCACCACGTGTGTACCCAAAGGAGCGCTGGGCAGTGGGTGTTCTCAAGGCCAAGAGAGAAGCCCTTGTTCTGTGCTGCACCTGCTGGGTGGTTCGAAGGTTTTCTCACCTTCCTGCTCTGGAAGCTTTTCAGAGCTGAGGCTACGCCTGGGCTGCGAAAGCAGAGAGGCGTAGAGGCCTTTCACACGGAAGGCGTGGGCCTGTTTCCCATGGAGAAAGTGTACGTCGCCCAACCCCCACCCCCACCCCTCCCCACCCCAACCCACCCCCAGCTGGAGGCGTGCGGCTTGACACCATTTTGTCCTGCCCATGGAAAATACAAAGAGGCCTACACGATTTGGGCTGTCTGGCGAAAGAATTTTGAATCGGCGGCACCCTGAGTACCTTTCCCGAAGTTTGCTTCCTAGCTGGTTAAACTCGGCATTCGGAGGCGAGGTGAGAGCAAACTTGCTCCGCGCGCGGCCAAGTGCCTTGATGCCCTGCCCTAAATGTTTGAGCTTCTGGCCAGCGTCACGCAAGTACTTTGACACGTAGGATTCTCACTTTTACTCCAAGCTGTCCCTGTTGGCTGAAGCAGTCGGCGTGTCTGTGTCGCAGCCTGGGAGGCCGGGCGTTGGGGGAGTCTGCCAAGTGACTGGCCTCCATTTATCGCTAACTGAGAAACGGCGTCGAAGCTTTCGGGAGCCTCTTACAGGGAATGGTTGCAGTTCGGAACTGGAGACTGTGCTGGCCAACGTCAGCAGCTCCTCTCCCTCGGAGGGCTCTTGGTGTGCCGACCCCTAACAGCCAGCACGGTCCCCAGCTCGTGAACGGTCCCATTGCGAGCCGGTCTCGTCCGTGAAAGAGCCACGTGAGGCTGATCTCCAACAGTCGGGCTCCACACCTGGAGCCTTTGGGACAGGGCAGTCCTGAGCCGATGTGCCCACCAGGGGACGCGACCAAAGTTTACGTACCACAGGAAAGCGCCATCAGGGCCTCGTGTTCTCTCCATGAAATGAACGTGAGCTTGAAGGGTGACGCGTCAGCGTGCACTGTGAACAGCTCGCTGGCACGCCTGTCTTCGGCCCCTCTCACGGTCTCACGCACCCGGGCTCAGTTCCGTGTAGGAATGCTGAGTGGGAGCGCCAGCCTCGCTTCTGGACTCTAAAGCCTTCCACCCCCTAATGGCAGGTTGTGTGTGTCTCTCACGTGGGGGGAGGAATGAGGTCGCCCACAGAGGTTCTGCCATGAAAGATCTAAAGACGCACGCTGCTGAGGAGCTTGCTCCTCATGGAGCGTCCCCGAAGGCCAGAGGAATGCCGAAGGTCTCTTTCAAAGCTGCCGGACGCTCTGCCGTTCTAGGCCTGAGATAGGGACCTTGTGACGGCACTGTAACCCCGCGAGGTCCAGGAGACATCGCCAGTGCGAGTGGCAATCCGCAAGGAAGAACCTTCAAGGCGGAGTGTCCTTCCCTGTACAAAACGGCGCCCAAGTGGCGGAGGCAGGGAGCATTTTCCTTCACAGAACCGGCATCCTCGTAGGCCTGTGGGTTACTCTAAAGAAACGGCACTGTGAGCAACCTCTTCGAAAAGGCCTTCGCAAGCGACTTGGAGACAACAGCAGCGCAGTGGAGGCACAGACCATTATCCTAGAGAGCAGCAGCACAGTGTCTCCAGCAGCGATCGCTTCCCGGAGGATACTTAAGCCACACCGAGATTCCAGCAGGGAGTTTTGCCTTGTAGCAGTACAACTCACTCAGGAAAGAGGGATGAGGTGTAGGGCTAATCTACGTGCGCTCACGCTCTGTGTCCCCGAGAAGGTTTCACGGAGCAGAATGCATCACCGACCGCTACCACGTGTGTGCACCAAAGAAGCCCTGTGCCGTGGGTGTTCTCAGGCCGACAGCGAAGACCTAGGTGTGTGCTGCACCCGCGCTCGGTGGTTCACACGTTGCGTGACCCTGTGCCTTTGGAAGATGTTCAGAGCGGGTGGCACCTGCGTGCTGCGAGCGCAAGAGGTGTAGAGTGTAGAGGCCTTTCACACTGGAGGAAGGGCTTGCATCTCATGGAGAAAATGTGTACGTCGCCCGGGAGACGGAGGCGCGCTCCTGACACCGCTTCCTCTGCCCGTTTAAAGCACAAGTGTTTGTACTCGATCTGGGCTGCCTGGTGAAACGCTTGGCAGTCCGCATCACCCTGAGCACCTTTCCTGAAGTTTGATTCGTAGCTGGGTAAACTCGGGCTTCAGAGGCTTAGATGGGACCAAACGTGTTCAGCTTGTGGCGAAAGCCTTTGACCAGAGGCATATACGCTTGTGCTTGGGGCGAGGGCTAGGCAAGAACGTTTACACACTGGGTTTTTATCTTTACCCTAAGCTGTCCCTTTCGGCGGCCGCAGGCGGAGAGAACCCGCGGAGAGAGAACAGCTGCGAAGTGGATGCACAGAACAGTCACCTCGATACCAGCCCCGGGGTCCCAAGCAACGATCCTTCCCCGGAGGGTACTTAACCCACCCAGGGATTCAAGCAGGGAGTTCGCCTTGTCCAACTCGCACAGGAGACTGGCATGAGACGTAGGGCTCATCTACTTGCGTTCACACTACGTGGCCCGGAGAAGTTCTCACGGAGCCGAATCCAGCACCCTTCCTCCACCACGTGTGTACCCAAAGGAGCGCTGGGCAGTGGGTGTTCTCAAGGCCAAGAGAGAAGCCCTTGTTCTGTGCTGCACCTGCTGGGTGGTTCGAAGGTTTTCTCACCTTCCTGCTCTGGAAGCTTTTCAGAGCTGAGGCTACGCCTGGGCTGCGAAAGCAGAGAGGCGTAGAGGCCTTTCACACGGAAGGCGTGGGCCTGTTTCCCATGGAGAAAGTGTACGTCGCCCAACCCCCACCCCCACCCCTCCCCACCCCAACCCACCCCCAGCTGGAGGCGTGCGGCTTGACACCATTTTGTCCTGCCCATGGAAAATACAAAGAGGCCTACACGATTTGGGCTGTCTGGCGAAAGAATTTTGAATCGGCGGCACCCTGAGTACCTTTCCCGAAGTTTGCTTCCTAGCTGGTTAAACTCGGCATTCGGAGGCGAGGTGAGAGCAAACTTGCTCCGCGCGCGGCCAAGTGCCTTGATGCCCTGCCCTAAATGTTTGAGCTTCTGGCCAGCGTCACGCAAGTACTTTGACACGTAGGATTCTCACTTTTACTCCAAGCTGTCCCTGTTGGCTGAAGCAGTCGGCGTGTCTGTGTCGCAGCCTGGGAGGCCGGGCGTTGGGGGAGTCTGCCAAGTGACTGGCCTCCATTTATCGCTAACTGAGAAACGGCGTCGAAGCTTTCGGGAGCCTCTTACAGGGAATGGTTGCAGTTCGGAACTGGAGACTGTGCTGGCCAACGTCAGCAGCTCCTCTCCCTCGGAGGGCTCTTGGTGTGCCGACCCCTAACAGCCAGCACGGTCCCCAGCTCGTGAACGGTCCCATTGCGAGCCGGTCTCGTCCGTGAAAGAGCCACGTGAGGCTGATCTCCAACAGTCGGGCTCCACACCTGGAGCCTTTGGGACAGGGCAGTCCTGAGCCGATGTGCCCACCAGGGGACGCGACCAAAGTTTACGTACCACAGGAAAGCGCCATCAGGGCCTCGTGTTCTCTCCATGAAATGAACGTGAGCTTGAAGGGTGACGCGTCAGCGTGCACTGTGAACAGCTCGCTGGCACGCCTGTCTTCGGCCCCTCTCACGGTCTCACGCACCCGGGCTCAGTTCCGTGTAGGAATGCTGAGTGGGAGCGCCAGCCTCGCTTCTGGACTCTAAAGCCTTCCACCCCCTAATGGCAGGTTGTGTGTGTCTCTCACGTGGGGGGAGGAATGAGGTCGCCCACAGAGGTTCTGCCATGAAAGATCTAAAGACGCACGCTGCTGAGGAGCTTGCTCCTCATGGAGCGTCCCCGAAGGCCAGAGGAATGCCGAAGGTCTCTTTCAAAGCTGCCGGACGCTCTGCCGTTCTAGGCCTGAGATAGGGACCTTGTGACGGCACTGTAACCCCGCGAGGTCCAGGAGACATCGCCAGTGCGAGTGGCAATCCGCAAGGAAGAACCTTCAAGGCGGAGTGTCCTTCCCTGTACAAAACGGCGCCCAAGTGGCGGAGGCAGGGAGCATTTTCCTTCACAGAACCGGCATCCTCGTAGGCCTGTGGGTTACTCTAAAGAAACGACACTGTGAGCAACCTCTTCGAAAAGGCCTTCGCAAGCGACTTGGAGACAACAGCAGCGCAGTGGAGGCACAGACCATTATCCTAGAGAGCAGCAGCACAGTGTCTCCAGCAGCGATCGCTTCCCGGAGGATACTTAAGCCACACCGAGATTCCAGCAGGGAGTTTTGCCTTGTAGCAGTACAACTCACTCAGGAAAGAGGGATGAGGTGTAGGGCTAATCTACGTGCGCTCACGCTCTGTGTCCCCGAGAAGGTTTCACGGAGCAGAATGCATCACCGACCGCTACCACGTGTGTGCACCAAAGAAGCCCTGTGCCGTGGGTGTTCTCAGGCCGACAGCGAAGACCTAGGTGTGTGCTGCACCCGCGCTCGGTGGTTCACACGTTGCGTGACCCTGTGCCTTTGGAAGATGTTCAGAGCGGGTGGCACCTGCGTGCTGCGAGCGCAAGAGGTGTAGAGTGTAGAGGCCTTTCACACTGGAGGAAGGGCTTGCATCTCATGGAGAAAATGTGTACGTCGCCCGGGAGACGGAGGCGCGCTCCTGACACCGCTTCCTCTGCCCGTTTAAAGCACAAGTGTTTGTACTCGATCTGGGCTGCCTGGTGAAACGCTTGGCAGTCCGCATCACCCTGAGCACCTTTCCTGAAGTTTGATTCGTAGCTGGGTAAACTCGGGCTTCAGAGGCTTAGATGGGACCAAACGTGTTCAGCTTGTGGCGAAAGCCTTTGACCAGAGGCATATACGCTTGTGCTTGGGGCGAGGGCTAGGCAAGAACGTTTACACACTGGGTTTTTATCTTTACCCTAAGCTGTCCCTTTCGGCGGCCGCAGGCGGAGAGAACCCGCGGAGAGAGAACAGCTGCGAAGTGGATGCACAGAACAGTCACCTCGATACCAGCCCCGGGGTCCCAAGCAACGATCCTTCCCCGGAGGGTACTTAACCCACCCAGGGATTCAAGCAGGGAGTTCGCCTTGTCCAACTCGCACAGGAGACTGGCATGAGACGTAGGGCTCATCTACTTGCGTTCACACTACGTGGCCCGGAGAAGTTCTCACGGAGCCGAATCCAGCACCCTTCCTCCACCACGTGTGTACCCAAAGGAGCGCTGGGCAGTGGGTGTTCTCAAGGCCAAGAGAGAAGCCCTTGTTCTGTGCTGCACCTGCTGGGTGGTTCGAAGGTTTTCTCACCTTCCTGCTCTGGAAGCTTTTCAGAGCTGAGGCTACGCCTGGGCTGCGAAAGCAGAGAGGCGTAGAGGCCTTTCACACGGAAGGCGTGGGCCTGTTTCCCATGGAGAAAGTGTACGTCGCCCAACCCCCACCCCCACCCCTCCCCACCCCAACCCACCCCCAGCTGGAGGCGTGCGGCTTGACACCATTTTGTCCTGCCCATGGAAAATACAAAGAGGCCTACACGATTTGGGCTGTCTGGCGAAAGAATTTTGAATCGGCGGCACCCTGAGTACCTTTCCCGAAGTTTGCTTCCTAGCTGGTTAAACTCGGCATTCGGAGGCGAGGTGAGAGCAAACTTGCTCCGCGCGCGGCCAAGTGCCTTGATGCCCTGCCCTAAATGTTTGAGCTTCTGGCCAGCGTCACGCAAGTACTTTGACACGTAGGATTCTCACTTTTACTCCAAGCTGTCCCTGTTGGCTGAAGCAGTCGGCGTGTCTGTGTCGCAGCCTGGGAGGCCGGGCGTTGGGGGAGTCTGCCAAGTGACTGGCCTCCATTTATCGCTAACTGAGAAACGGCGTCGAAGCTTTCGGGAGCCTCTTACAGGGAATGGTTGCAGTTCGGAACTGGAGACTGTGCTGGCCAACGTCAGCAGCTCCTCTCCCTCGGAGGGCTCTTGGTGTGCCGACCCCTAACAGCCAGCACGGTCCCCAGCTCGTGAACGGTCCCATTGCGAGCCGGTCTCGTCCGTGAAAGAGCCACGTGAGGCTGATCTCCAACAGTCGGGCTCCACACCTGGAGCCTTTGGGACAGGGCAGTCCTGAGCCGATGTGCCCACCAGGGGACGCGACCAAAGTTTACGTACCACAGGAAAGCGCCATCAGGGCCTCGTGTTCTCTCCATGAAATGAACGTGAGCTTGAAGGGTGACGCGTCAGCGTGCACTGTGAACAGCTCGCTGGCACGCCTGTCTTCGGCCCCTCTCACGGTCTCACGCACCCGGGCTCAGTTCCGTGTAGGAATGCTGAGTGGGAGCGCCAGCCTCGCTTCTGGACTCTAAAGCCTTCCACCCCCTAATGGCAGGTTGTGTGTGTCTCTCACGTGGGGGGAGGAATGAGGTCGCCCACAGAGGTTCTGCCATGAAAGATCTAAAGACGCACGCTGCTGAGGAGCTTGCTCCTCATGGAGCGTCCCCGAAGGCCAGAGGAATGCCGAAGGTCTCTTTCAAAGCTGCCGGACGCTCTGCCGTTCTAGGCCTGAGATAGGGACCTTGTGACGGCACTGTAACCCCGCGAGGTCCAGGAGACATCGCCAGTGCGAGTGGCAATCCGCAAGGAAGAACCTTCAAGGCGGAGTGTCCTTCCCTGTACAAAACGGCGCCCAAGTGGCTGAGGCAGGGAGCATTTTCCTTCACAGAACCGGCATCCTCGTAGGCCTGTGGGTTACTCTAAAGAAACGACACTGTGAGCAACCTCTTCGAAAAGGCCTTCGCAAGCGACTTGGAGACAACAGCAGCGCAGTGGAGGCACAGACCATTATCCTAGAGAGCAGCAGCACAGTGTCTCCAGCAGCGATCGCTTCCCGGAGGATACTTAAGCCACACCGAGATTCCAGCAGGGAGTTTTGCCTTGTAGCAGTACAACTCACTCAGGAAAGAGGGATGAGGTGTAGGGCTAATCTACGTGCGCTCACGCTCTGTGTCCCCGAGAAGGTTTCACGGAGCAGAATGCATCACCGACCGCTACCACGTGTGTGCACCAAAGAAGCCCTGTGCCGTGGGTGTTCTCAGGCCGACAGCGAAGACCTAGGTGTGTGCTGCACCCGCGCTCGGTGGTTCACACGTTGCGTGACCCTGTGCCTTTGGAAGATGTTCAGAGCGGGTGGCACCTGCGTGCTGCGAGCGCAAGAGGTGTAGAGTGTAGAGGCCTTTCACACTGGAGGAAGGGCTTGCATCTCATGGAGAAAATGTGTACGTCGCCCGGGAGACGGAGGCGCGCTCCTGACACCGCTTCCTCTGCCCGTTTAAAGCACAAGTGTTTGTACTCGATCTGGGCTGCCTGGTGAAACGCTTGGCAGTCCGCATCACCCTGAGCACCTTTCCTGAAGTTTGATTCGTAGCTGGGTAAACTCGGGCTTCAGAGGCTTAGATGGGACCAAACGTGTTCAGCTTGTGGCGAAAGCCTTTGACCAGAGGCATATACGCTTGTGCTTGGGGCGAGGGCTAGGCAAGAACGTTTACACACTGGGTTTTTATCTTTACCCTAAGCTGTCCCTTTCGGCGGCCGCAGGCGGAGAGAACCCGCGGAGAGAGAACAGCTGCGAAGTGGATGCACAGAACAGTCACCTCGATACCAGCCCCGGGGTCCCAAGCAACGATCCTTCCCCGGAGGGTACTTAACCCACCCAGGGATTCAAGCAGGGAGTTCGCCTTGTCCAACTCGCACAGGAGACTGGCATGAGACGTAGGGCTCATCTACTTGCGTTCACACTACGTGGCCCGGAGAAGTTCTCACGGAGCCGAATCCAGCACCCTTCCTCCACCACGTGTGTACCCAAAGGAGCGCTGGGCAGTGGGTGTTCTCAAGGCCAAGAGAGAAGCCCTTGTTCTGTGCTGCACCTGCTGGGTGGTTCGAAGGTTTTCTCACCTTCCTGCTCTGGAAGCTTTTCAGAGCTGAGGCTACGCCTGGGCTGCGAAAGCAGAGAGGCGTAGAGGCCTTTCACACGGAAGGCGTGGGCCTGTTTCCCATGGAGAAAGTGTACGTCGCCCAACCCCCACCCCCACCCCTCCCCACCCCAACCCACCCCCAGCTGGAGGCGTGCGGCTTGACACCATTTTGTCCTGCCCATGGAAAATACAAAGAGGCCTACACGATTTGGGCTGTCTGGCGAAAGAATTTTGAATCGGCGGCACCCTGAGTACCTTTCCCGAAGTTTGCTTCCTAGCTGGTTAAACTCGGCATTCGGAGGCGAGGTGAGAGCAAACTTGCTCCGCGCGCGGCCAAGTGCCTTGATGCCCTGCCCTAAATGTTTGAGCTTCTGGCCAGCGTCACGCAAGTACTTTGACACGTAGGATTCTCACTTTTACTCCAAGCTGTCCCTGTTGGCTGAAGCAGTCGGCGTGTCTGTGTCGCAGCCTGGGAGGCCGGGCGTTGGGGGAGTCTGCCAAGTGACTGGCCTCCATTTATAGCTAACTGAGAAACGGCGTCGAAGCTTTCGGGAGCCTCTTACAGGGAATGGTTGCAGTTCGGAACTGGAGACTGTGCTGGCCAACGTCAGCAGCTCCTCTCCCTCGGAGGGCTCTTGGTGTGCCGACCCCTAACAGCCAGCACGGTCCCCAGCTCGTGAACGGTCCCATTGCGAGCCGGTCTCGTCCGTGAAAGAGCCACGTGAGGCTGATCTCCAACAGTCGGGCTCCACACCTGGAGCCTTTGGGACAGGGCAGTCCTGAGCCGATGTGCCCACCAGGGGACGCGACCAAAGTTTACGTACCACAGGAAAGCGCCATCAGGGCCTCGTGTTCTCTCCATGAAATGAACGTGAGCTTGAAGGGTGACGCGTCAGCGTGCACTGTGAACAGCTCGCTGGCACGCCTGTCTTCGGCCCCTCTCACGGTCTCACGCACCCGGGCTCAGTTCCGTGTAGGAATGCTGAGTGGGAGCGCCAGCCTCGCTTCTGGACTCTAAAGCCTTCCACCCCCTAATGGCAGGTTGTGTGTGTCTCTCACGTGGGGGGAGGAATGAGGTCGCCCACAGAGGTTCTGCCATGAAAGATCTAAAGACGCACGCTGCTGAGGAGCTTGCTCCTCATGGAGCGTCCCCGAAGGCCAGAGGAATGCCGAAGGTCTCTTTCAAAGCTGCCGGACGCTCTGCCGTTCTAGGCCTGAGATAGGGACCTTGTGACGGCACTGTAACCCCGCGAGGTCCAGGAGACATCGCCAGTGCGAGTGGCAATCCGCAAGGAAGAACCTTCAAGGCGGAGTGTCCTTCCCTGTACAAAACGGCGCCCAAGTGGCTGAGGCAGGGAGCATTTTCCTTCACAGAACCGGCATCCTCGTAGGCCTGTGGGTTACTCTAAAGAAACGACACTGTGAGCAACCTCTTCGAAAAGGCCTTCGCAAGCGACTTGGAGACAACAGCAGCGCAGTGGAGGCACAGACCATTATCCTAGAGAGCAGCAGCACAGTGTCTCCAGCAGCGATCGCTTCCCGGAGGATACTTAAGCCACACCGAGATTCCAGCAGGGAGTTTTGCCTTGTAGCAGTACAACTCACTCAGGAAAGAGGGATGAGGTGTAGGGCTAATCTACGTGCGCTCACGCTCTGTGTCCCCGAGAAGGTTTCACGGAGCAGAATGCATCACCGACCGCTACCACGTGTGTGCACCAAAGAAGCCCTGTGCCGTGGGTGTTCTCAGGCCGACAGCGAAGACCTAGGTGTGTGCTGCACCCGCGCTCGGTGGTTCACACGTTGCGTGACCCTGTGCCTTTGGAAGATGTTCAGAGCGGGTGGCACCTGCGTGCTGCGAGCGCAAGAGGTGTAGAGTGTAGAGGCCTTTCACACTGGAGGAAGGGCTTGCATCTCATGGAGAAAATGTGTACGTCGCCCGGGAGACGGAGGCGCGCTCCTGACACCGCTTCCTCTGCCCGTTTAAAGCACAAGTGTTTGTACTCGATCTGGGCTGCCTGGTGAAACGCTTGGCAGTCCGCATCACCCTGAGCACCTTTCCTGAAGTTTGATTCGTAGCTGGGTAAACTCGGGCTTCAGAGGCTTAGATGGGACCAAACGTGTTCAGCTTGTGGCGAAAGCCTTTGACCAGAGGCATATACGCTTGTGCTTGGGGCGAGGGCTAGGCAAGAACGTTTACACACTGGGTTTTTATCTTTACCCTAAACTGTCCCTTTCGGCGGCCGCAGGCGGAGAGAACCCGCGGAGAGAGAACAGCTGCGAAGTGGATGCACAGAACAGTCACCTCGATACCAGCCCCGGGGTCCCAAGCAACGATCCTTCCCCGGAGGGTACTTAACCCACCCAGGGATTCAAGCAGGGAGTTCGCCTTGTCCAACTCGCACAGGAGACTGGCATGAGACGTAGGGCTCATCTACTTGCGTTCACACTACGTGGCCCGGAGAAGTTCTCACGGAGCCGAATCCAGCACCCTTCCTCCACCACGTGTGTACCCAAAGGAGCGCTGGGCAGTGGGTGTTCTCAAGGCCAAGAGAGAAGCCCTTGTTCTGTGCTGCACCTGCTGGGTGGTTCGAAGGTTTTCTCACCTTCCTGCTCTGGAAGCTTTTCAGAGCTGAGGCTACGCCTGGGCTGCGAAAGCAGAGAGGCGTAGAGGCCTTTCACACGGAAGGCGTGGGCCTGTTTCCCATGGAGAAAGTGTACGTCGCCCAACCCCCACCCCCACCCCTCCCCACCCCAACCCACCCCCAGCTGGAGGCGTGCGGCTTGACACCATTTTGTCCTGCCCATGGAAAATACAAAGAGGCCTACACGATTTGGGCTGTCTGGCGAAAGAATTTTGAATCGGCGGCACCCTGAGTACCTTTCCCGAAGTTTGCTTCCTAGCTGGTTAAACTCGGCATTCGGAGGCGAGGTGAGAGCAAACTTGCTCCGCGCGCGGCCAAGTGCCTTGATGCCCTGCCCTAAATGTTTGAGCTTCTGGCCAGCGTCACGCAAGTACTTTGACACGTAGGATTCTCACTTTTACTCCAAGCTGTCCCTGTTGGCTGAAGCAGTCGGCGTGTCTGTGTCGCAGCCTGGGAGGCCGGGCGTTGGGGGAGTCTGCCAAGTGACTGGCCTCCATTTATCGCTAACTGAGAAACGGCGTCGAAGCTTTCGGGAGCCTCTTACAGGGAATGGTTGCAGTTCGGAACTGGAGACTGTGCTGGCCAACGTCAGCAGCTCCTCTCCCTCGGAGGGCTCTTGGTGTGCCGACCCCTAACAGCCAGCACGGTCCCCAGCTCGTGAACGGTCCCATTGCGAGCCGGTCTCGTCCGTGAAAGAGCCACGTGAGGCTGATCTCCAACAGTCGGGCTCCACACCTGGAGCCTTTGGGACAGGGCAGTCCTGAGCCGATGTGCCCACCAGGGGACGCGACCAAAGTTTACGTACCACAGGAAAGCGCCATCAGGGCCTCGTGTTCTCTCCATGAAATGAACGTGAGCTTGAAGGGTGACGCGTCAGCGTGCACTGTGAACAGCTCGCTGGCACGCCTGTCTTCGGCCCCTCTCACGGTCTCACGCACCCGGGCTCAGTTCCGTGTAGGAATGCTGAGTGGGAGCGCCAGCCTCGCTTCTGGACTCTAAAGCCTTCCACCCCCTAATGGCAGGTTGTGTGTGTCTCTCACGTGGGGGGAGGAATGAGGTCGCCCACAGAGGTTCTGCCATGAAAGATCTAAAGACGCACGCTGCTGAGGAGCTTGCTCCTCATGGAGCGTCCCCGAAGGCCAGAGGAATGCCGAAGGTCTCTTTCAAAGCTGCCGGACGCTCTGCCGTTCTAGGCCTGAGATAGGGACCTTGTGACGGCACTGTAACCCCGCGAGGTCCAGGAGACATCGCCAGTGCGAGTGGCAATCCGCAAGGAAGAACCTTCAAGGCGGAGTGTCCTTCCCTGTACAAAACGGCGCCCAAGTGGCGGAGGCAGGGAGCATTTTCCTTCACAGAACCGGCATCCTCGTAGGCCTGTGGGTTACTCTAAAGAAACGACACTGTGAGCAACCTCTTCGAAAAGGCCTTCGCAAGCGACTTGGAGACAACAGCAGCGCAGTGGAGGCACAGACCATTATCCTAGAGAGCAGCAGCACAGTGTCTCCAGCAGCGATCGCTTCCCGGAGGATACTTAAGCCACACCGAGATTCCAGCAGGGAGTTTTGCCTTGTAGCAGTACAACTCACTCAGGAAAGAGGGATGAGGTGTAGGGCTAATCTACGTGCGCTCACGCTCTGTGTCCCCGAGAAGGTTTCACGGAGCAGAATGCATCACCGACCGCTACCACGTGTGTGCACCAAAGAAGCCCTGTGCCGTGGGTGTTCTCAGGCCGACAGCGAAGACCTAGGTGTGTGCTGCACCCGCGCTCGGTGGTTCACACGTTGCGTGACCCTGTGCCTTTGGAAGATGTTCAGAGCGGGTGGCACCTGCGTGCTGCGAGCGCAAGAGGTGTAGAGTGTAGAGGCCTTTCACACTGGAGGAAGGGCTTGCATCTCATGGAGAAAATGTGTACGTCGCCCGGGAGACGGAGGCGCGCTCCTGACACCGCTTCCTCTGCCCGTTTAAAGCACAAGTGTTTGTACTCGATCTGGGCTGCCTGGTGAAACGCTTGGCAGTCCGCATCACCCTGAGCACCTTTCCTGAAGTTTGATTCGTAGCTGGGTAAACTCGGGCTTCAGAGGCTTAGATGGGACCAAACGTGTTCAGCTTGTGGCGAAAGCCTTTGACCAGAGGCATATACGCTTGTGCTTGGGGCGAGGGCTAGGCAAGAACGTTTACACACTGGGTTTTTATCTTTACCCTAAGCTGTCCCTTTCGGCGGCCGCAGGCGGAGAGAACCCGCGGAGAGAGAACAGCTGCGAAGTGGATGCACAGAACAGTCACCTCGATACCAGCCCCGGGGTCCCAAGCAACGATCCTTCCCCGGAGGGTACTTAACCCACCCAGGGATTCAAGCAGGGAGTTCGCCTTGTCCAACTCGCACAGGAGACTGGCATGAGACGTAGGGCTCATCTACTTGCGTTCACACTACGTGGCCCGGAGAAGTTCTCACGGAGCCGAATCCAGCACCCTTCCTCCACCACGTGTGTACCCAAAGGAGCGCTGGGCAGTGGGTGTTCTCAAGGCCAAGAGAGAAGCCCTTGTTCTGTGCTGCACCTGCTGGGTGGTTCGAAGGTTTTCTCACCTTCCTGCTCTGGAAGCTTTTCAGAGCTGAGGCTACGCCTGGGCTGCGAAAGCAGAGAGGCGTAGAGGCCTTTCACACGGAAGGCGTGGGCCTGTTTCCCATGGAGAAAGTGTACGTCGCCCAACCCCCACCCCCACCCCTCCCCACCCCAACCCACCCCCAGCTGGAGGCGTGCGGCTTGACACCATTTTGTCCTGCCCATGGAAAATACAAAGAGGCCTACACGATTTGGGCTGTCTGGCGAAAGAATTTTGAATCGGCGGCACCCTGAGTACCTTTCCCGAAGTTTGCTTCCTAGCTGGTTAAACTCGGCATTCGGAGGCGAGGTGAGAGCAAACTTGCTCCGCGCGCGGCCAAGTGCCTTGATGCCCTGCCCTAAATGTTTGAGCTTCTGGCCAGCGTCACGCAAGTACTTTGACACGTAGGATTCTCACTTTTACTCCAAGCTGTCCCTGTTGGCTGAAGCAGTCGGCGTGTCTGTGTCGCAGCCTGGGAGGCCGGGCGTTGGGGGAGTCTGCCAAGTGACTGGCCTCCATTTATCGCTAACTGAGAAACGGCGTCGAAGCTTTCGGGAGCCTCTTACAGGGAATGGTTGCAGTTCGGAACTGGAGACTGTGCTGGCCAACGTCAGCAGCTCCTCTCCCTCGGAGGGCTCTTGGTGTGCCGACCCCTAACAGCCAGCACGGTCCCCAGCTCGTGAACGGTCCCATTGCGAGCCGGTCTCGTCCGTGAAAGAGCCACGTGAGGCTGATCTCCAACAGTCGGGCTCCACACCTGGAGCCTTTGGGACAGGGCAGTCCTGAGCCGATGTGCCCACCAGGGGACGCGACCAAAGTTTACGTACCACAGGAAAGCGCCATCAGGGCCTCGTGTTCTCTCCATGAAATGAACGTGAGCTTGAAGGGTGACGCGTCAGCGTGCACTGTGAACAGCTCGCTGGCACGCCTGTCTTCGGCCCCTCTCACGGTCTCACGCACCCGGGCTCAGTTCCGTGTAGGAATGCTGAGTGGGAGCGCCAGCCTCGCTTCTGGACTCTAAAGCCTTCCACCCCCTAATGGCAGGTTGTGTGTGTCTCTCACGTGGGGGGAGGAATGAGGTCGCCCACAGAGGTTCTGCCATGAAAGATCTAAAGACGCACGCTGCTGAGGAGCTTGCTCCTCATGGAGCGTCCCCGAAGGCCAGAGGAATGCCGAAGGTCTCTTTCAAAGCTGCCGGACGCTCTGCCGTTCTAGGCCTGAGATAGGGACCTTGTGACGGCACTGTAACCCCGCGAGGTCCAGGAGACATCGCCAGTGCGAGTGGCAATCCGCAAGGAAGAACCTTCAAGGCGGAGTGTCCTTCCCTGTACAAAACGGCGCCCAAGTGGCGGAGGCAGGGAGCATTTTCCTTCACAGAACCGGCATCCTCGTAGGCCTGTGGGTTACTCTAAAGAAACGACACTGTGAGCAACCTCTTCGAAAAGGCCTTCGCAAGCGACTTGGAGACAACAGCAGCGCAGTGGAGGCACAGACCATTATCCTAGAGAGCAGCAGCACAGTGTCTCCAGCAGCGATCGCTTCCCGGAGGATACTTAAGCCACACCGAGATTCCAGCAGGGAGTTTTGCCTTGTAGCAGTACAACTCACTCAGGAAAGAGGGATGAGGTGTAGGGCTAATCTACGTGCGCTCACGCTCTGTGTCCCCGAGAAGGTTTCACGGAGCAGAATGCATCACCGACCGCTACCACGTGTGTGCACCAAAGAAGCCCTGTGCCGTGGGTGTTCTCAGGCCGACAGCGAAGACCTAGGTGTGTGCTGCACCCGCGCTCGGTGGTTCACACGTTGCGTGACCCTGTGCCTTTGGAAGATGTTCAGAGCGGGTGGCACCTGCGTGCTGCGAGCGCAAGAGGTGTAGAGTGTAGAGGCCTTTCACACTGGAGGAAGGGCTTGCATCTCATGGAGAAAATGTGTACGTCGCCCGGGAGACGGAGGCGCGCTCCTGACACCGCTTCCTCTGCCCGTTTAAAGCACAAGTGTTTGTACTCGATCTGGGCTGCCTGGTGAAACGCTTGGCAGTCCGCATCACCCTGAGCACCTTTCCTGAAGTTTGATTCGTAGCTGGGTAAACTCGGGCTTCAGAGGCTTAGATGGGACCAAACGTGTTCAGCTTGTGGCGAAAGCCTTTGACCAGAGGCATATACGCTTGTGCTTGGGGCGAGGGCTAGGCAAGAACGTTTACACACTGGGTTTTTATCTTTACCCTAAGCTGTCCCTTTCGGCGGCCGCAGGCGGAGAGAACCCGCGGAGAGAGAACAGCTGCGAAGTGGATGCACAGAACAGTCACCTCGATACCAGCCCCGGGGTCCCAAGCAACGATCCTTCCCCGGAGGGTACTTAACCCACCCAGGGATTCAAGCAGGGAGTTCGCCTTGTCCAACTCGCACAGGAGACTGGCATGAGACGTAGGGCTCATCTACTTGCGTTCACACTACGTGGCCCGGAGAAGTTCTCACGGAGCCGAATCCAGCACCCTTCCTCCACCACGTGTGTACCCAAAGGAGCGCTGGGCAGTGGGTGTTCTCAAGGCCAAGAGAGAAGCCCTTGTTCTGTGCTGCACCTGCTGGGTGGTTCGAAGGTTTTCTCACCTTCCTGCTCTGGAAGCTTTTCAGAGCTGAGGCTACGCCTGGGCTGCGAAAGCAGAGAGGCGTACAGGCCTTTCACACGGAAGGCGTGGGCCTGTTTCCCATGGAGAAAGTGTACGTCGCCCAACCCCCACCCCCACCCCTCCCCACCCCAACCCACCCCCAGCTGGAGGCGTGCGGCTTGACACCATTTTGTCCTGCCCATGGAAAATACAAAGAGGCCTACACGATTTGGGCTGTCTGGCGAAAGAATTTTGAATCGGCGGCACCCTGAGTACCTTTCCCGAAGTTTGCTTCCTAGCTGGTTAAACTCGGCATTCGGAGGCGAGGTGAGAGCAAACTTGCTCCGCGCGCGGCCAAGTGCCTTGATGCCCTGCCCTAAATGTTTGAGCTTCTGGCCAGCGTCACGCAAGTACTTTGACACGTAGGATTCTCACTTTTACTCCAAGCTGTCCCTGTTGGCTGAAGCAGTCGGCGTGTCTGTGTCGCAGCCTGGGAGGCCGGGCGTTGGGGGAGTCTGCCAAGTGACTGGCCTCCATTTATAGCTAACTGAGAAACGGCGTCGAAGCTTTCGGGAGCCTCTTACAGGGAATGGTTGCAGTTCGGAACTGGAGACTGTGCTGGCCAACGTCAGCAGCTCCTCTCCCTCGGAGGGCTCTTGGTGTGCCGACCCCTAACAGCCAGCACGGTCCCCAGCTCGTGAACGGTCCCATTGCGAGCCGGTCTCGTCCGTGAAAGAGCCACGTGAGGCTGATCTCCAACAGTCGGGCTCCACACCTGGAGCCTTTGGGACAGGGCAGTCCTGAGCCGATGTGCCCACCAGGGGACGCGACCAAAGTTTACGTACCACAGGAAAGCGCCATCAGGGCCTCGTGTTCTCTCCATGAAATGAACGTGAGCTTGAAGGGTGACGCATCAGCGTGCACTGTGAACAGCTCGCTGGCACGCCTGTCTTCGGCCCCTCTCACGGTCTCACGCACCCGGGCTCAGTTCCGTGTAGGAATGCTGAGTGGGAGCGCCAGCCTCGCTTCTGGACTCTAAAGCCTTCCACCCCCTAATGGCAGGTTGTGTGTGTCTCTCACGTGGGGGGAGGAATGAGGTCGCCCACAGAGGTTCTGCCATGAAAGATCTAAAGACGCACGCTGCTGAGGAGCTTGCTCCTCATGGAGCGTCCCCGAAGGCCAGAGGAATGCCGAAGGTCTCTTTCAAAGCTGCCGGACGCTCTGCCGTTCTAGGCCTGAGATAGGGACCTTGTGACGGCACTGTAACCCCGCGAGGTCCAGGAGACATCGCCAGTGCGAGTGGCAATCCGCAAGGAAGAACCTTCAAGGCGGAGTGTCCTTCCCTGTACAAAACGGCGCCCAAGTGGCGGAGGCAGGGAGCATTTTCCTTCACAGAACCGGCATCCTCGTAGGCCTGTGGGTTACTCTAAAGAAACGACACTGTGAGCAACCTCTTCGAAAAGGCCTTCGCAAGCGACTTGGAGACAACAGCAGCGCAGTGGAGGCACAGACCATTATCCTAGAGAGCAGCAGCACAGTGTCTCCAGCAGCGATCGCTTCCCGGAGGATACTTAAGCCACACCGAGATTCCAGCAGGGAGTTTTGCCTTGTAGCAGTACAACTCACTCAGGAAAGAGGGATGAGGTGTAGGGCTAATCTACGTGCGCTCACGCTCTGTGTCCCCGAGAAGGTTTCACGGAGCAGAATGCATCACCGACCGCTACCACGTGTGTGCACCAAAGAAGCCCTGTGCCGTGGGTGTTCTCAGGCCGACAGCGAAGACCTAGGTGTGTGCTGCACCCGCGCTCGGTGGTTCACACGTTGCGTGACCCTGTGCCTTTGGAAGATGTTCAGAGCGGGTGGCACCTGCGTGCTGCGAGCGCAAGAGGTGTAGAGTGTAGAGGCCTTTCACACTGGAGGAAGGGCTTGCATCTCATGGAGAAAATGTGTACGTCGCCCGGGAGACGGAGGCGCGCTCCTGACACCGCTTCCTCTGCCCGTTTAAAGCACAAGTGTTTGTACTCGATCTGGGCTGCCTGGTGAAACGCTTGGCAGTCCGCATCACCCTGAGCACCTTTCCTGAAGTTTGATTCGTAGCTGGGTAAACTCGGGCTTCAGAGGCTTAGATGGGACCAAACGTGTTCAGCTTGTGGCGAAAGCCTTTGACCAGAGGCATATACGCTTGTGCTTGGGGCGAGGGCTAGGCAAGAACGTTTACACACTGGGTTTTTATCTTTACCCTAAGCTGTCCCTTTCGGCGGCCGCAGGCGGAGAGAACCCGCGGAGAGAGAACAGCTGCGAAGTGGATGCACAGAACAGTCACCTCGATACCAGCCCCGGGGTCCCAAGCAACGATCCTTCCCCGGAGGGTACTTAACCCACCCAGGGATTCAAGCAGGGAGTTCGCCTTGTCCAACTCGCACAGGAGACTGGCATGAGACGTAGGGCTCATCTACTTGCGTTCACACTACGTGGCCCGGAGAAGTTCTCACGGAGCCGAATCCAGCACCCTTCCTCCACCACGTGTGTACCCAAAGGAGCGCTGGGCAGTGGGTGTTCTCAAGGCCAAGAGAGAAGCCCTTGTTCTGTGCTGCACCTGCTGGGTGGTTCGAAGGTTTTCTCACCTTCCTGCTCTGGAAGCTTTTCAGAGCTGAGGCTACGCCTGGGCTGCGAAAGCAGAGAGGCGTAGAGGCCTTTCACACGGAAGGCGTGGGCCTGTTTCCCATGGAGAAAGTGTACGTCGCCCAACCCCCACCCCCACCCCTCCCCACCCCAACCCACCCCCAGCTGGAGGCGTGCGGCTTGACACCATTTTGTCCTGCCCATGGAAAATACAAAGAGGCCTACACGATTTGGGCTGTCTGGCGAAAGAATTTTGAATCGGCGGCACCCTGAGTACCTTTCCCGAAGTTTGCTTCCTAGCTGGTTAAACTCGGCATTCGGAGGCGAGGTGAGAGCAAACTTGCTCCGCGCGCGGCCAAGTGCCTTGATGCCCTGCCCTAAATGTTTGAGCTTCTGGCCAGCGTCACGCAAGTACTTTGACACGTAGGATTCTCACTTTTACTCCAAGCTGTCCCTGTTGGCTGAAGCAGTCGGCGTGTCTGTGTCGCAGCCTGGGAGGCCGGGCGTTGGGGGAGTCTGCCAAGTGACTGGCCTCCATTTATAGCTAACTGAGAAACGGCGTCGAAGCTTTCGGGAGCCTCTTACAGGGAATGGTTGCAGTTCGGAACTGGAGACTGTGCTGGCCAACGTCAGCAGCTCCTCTCCCTCGGAGGGCTCTTGGTGTGCCGACCCCTAACAGCCAGCACGGTCCCCAGCTCGTGAACGGTCCCATTGCGAGCCGGTCTCGTCCGTGAAAGAGCCACGTGAGGCTGATCTCCAACAGTCGGGCTCCACACCTGGAGCCTTTGGGACAGGGCAGTCCTGAGCCGATGTGCCCACCAGGGGACGCGACCAAAGTTTACGTACCACAGGAAAGCGCCATCAGGGCCTCGTGTTCTCTCCATGAAATGAACGTGAGCTTGAAGGGTGACGCGTCAGCGTGCACTGTGAACAGCTCGCTGGCACGCCTGTCTTCGGCCCCTCTCACGGTCTCACGCACCCGGGCTCAGTTCCGTGTAGGAATGCTGAGTGGGAGCGCCAGCCTCGCTTCTGGACTCTAAAGCCTTCCACCCCCTAATGGCAGGTTGTGTGTGTCTCTCACGTGGGGGGAGGAATGAGGTCGCCCACAGAGGTTCTGCCATGAAAGATCTAAAGACGCACGCTGCTGAGGAGCTTGCTCCTCATGGAGCGTCCCCGAAGGCCAGAGGAATGCCGAAGGTCTCTTTCAAAGCTGCCGGACGCTCTGCCGTTCTAGGCCTGAGATAGGGACCTTGTGACGGCACTGTAACCCCGCGAGGTCCAGGAGACATCGCCAGTGCGAGTGGCAATCCGCAAGGAAGAACCTTCAAGGCGGAGTGTCCTTCCCTGTACAAAACGGCGCCCAAGTGGCTGAGGCAGGGAGCATTTTCCTTCACAGAACCGGCATCCTCGTAGGCCTGTGGGTTACTCTAAAGAAACGACACTGTGAGCAACCTCTTCGAAAAGGCCTTCGCAAGCGACTTGGAGACAACAGCAGCGCAGTGGAGGCACAGACCATTATCCTAGAGAGCAGCAGCACAGTGTCTCCAGCAGCGATCGCTTCCCGGAGGATACTTAAGCCACACCGAGATTCCAGCAGGGAGTTTTGCCTTGTAGCAGTACAACTCACTCAGGAAAGAGGGATGAGGTGTAGGGCTAATCTACGTGCGCTCACGCTCTGTGTCCCCGAGAAGGTTTCACGGAGCAGAATGCATCACCGACCGCTACCACGTGTGTGCACCAAAGAAGCCCTGTGCCGTGGGTGTTCTCAGGCCGACAGCGAAGACCTAGGTGTGTGCTGCACCCGCGCTCGGTGGTTCACACGTTGCGTGACCCTGTGCCTTTGGAAGATGTTCAGAGCGGGTGGCACCTGCGTGCTGCGAGCGCAAGAGGTGTAGAGTGTAGAGGCCTTTCACACTGGAGGAAGGGCTTGCATCTCATGGAGAAAATGTGTACGTCGCCCGGGAGACGGAGGCGCGCTCCTGACACCGCTTCCTCTGCCCGTTTAAAGCACAAGTGTTTGTACTCGATCTGGGCTGCCTGGTGAAACGCTTGGCAGTCCGCATCACCCTGAGCACCTTTCCTGAAGTTTGATTCGTAGCTGGGTAAACTCGGGCTTCAGAGGCTTAGATGGGACCAAACGTGTTCAGCTTGTGGCGAAAGCCTTTGACCAGAGGCATATACGCTTGTGCTTGGGGCGAGGGCTAGGCAAGAACGTTTACACACTGGGTTTTTATCTTTACCCTAAACTGTCCCTTTCGGCGGCCGCAGGCGGAGAGAACCCGCGGAGAGAGAACAGCTGCGAAGTGGATGCACAGAACAGTCACCTCGATACCAGCCCCGGGGTCCCAAGCAACGATCCTTCCCCGGAGGGTACTTAACCCACCCAGGGATTCAAGCAGGGAGTTCGCCTTGTCCAACTCGCACAGGAGACTGGCATGAGACGTAGGGCTCATCTACTTGCGTTCACACTACGTGGCCCGGAGAAGTTCTCACGGAGCCGAATCCAGCACCCTTCCTCCACCACGTGTGTACCCAAAGGAGCGCTGGGCAGTGGGTGTTCTCAAGGCCAAGAGAGAAGCCCTTGTTCTGTGCTGCACCTGCTGGGTGGTTCGAAGGTTTTCTCACCTTCCTGCTCTGGAAGCTTTTCAGAGCTGAGGCTACGCCTGGGCTGCGAAAGCAGAGAGGCGTAGAGGCCTTTCACACGGAAGGCGTGGGCCTGTTTCCCATGGAGAAAGTGTACGTCGCCCAACCCCCACCCCCACCCCTCCCCACCCCAACCCACCCCCAGCTGGAGGCGTGCGGCTTGACACCATTTTGTCCTGCCCATGGAAAATACAAAGAGGCCTACACGATTTGGGCTGTCTGGCGAAAGAATTTTGAATCGGCGGCACCCTGAGTACCTTTCCCGAAGTTTGCTTCCTAGCTGGTTAAACTCGGCATTCGGAGGCGAGGTGAGAGCAAACTTGCTCCGCGCGCGGCCAAGTGCCTTGATGCCCTGCCCTAAATGTTTGAGCTTCTGGCCAGCGTCACGCAAGTACTTTGACACGTAGGATTCTCACTTTTACTCCAAGCTGTCCCTGTTGGCTGAAGCAGTCGGCGTGTCTGTGTCGCAGCCTGGGAGGCCGGGCGTTGGGGGAGTCTGCCAAGTGACTGGCCTCCATTTATCGCTAACTGAGAAACGGCGTCGAAGCTTTCGGGAGCCTCTTACAGGGAATGGTTGCAGTTCGGAACTGGAGACTGTGCTGGCCAACGTCAGCAGCTCCTCTCCCTCGGAGGGCTCTTGGTGTGCCGACCCCTAACAGCCAGCACGGTCCCCAGCTCGTGAACGGTCCCATTGCGAGCCGGTCTCGTCCGTGAAAGAGCCACGTGAGGCTGATCTCCAACAGTCGGGCTCCACACCTGGAGCCTTTGGGACAGGGCAGTCCTGAGCCGATGTGCCCACCAGGGGACGCGACCAAAGTTTACGTACCACAGGAAAGCGCCATCAGGGCCTCGTGTTCTCTCCATGAAATGAACGTGAGCTTGAAGGGTGACGCGTCAGCGTGCACTGTGAACAGCTCGCTGGCACGCCTGTCTTCGGCCCCTCTCACGGTCTCACGCACCCGGGCTCAGTTCCGTGTAGGAATGCTGAGTGGGAGCGCCAGCCTCGCTTCTGGACTCTAAAGCCTTCCACCCCCTAATGGCAGGTTGTGTGTGTCTCTCACGTGGGGGGAGGAATGAGGTCGCCCACAGAGGTTCTGCCATGAAAGATCTAAAGACGCACGCTGCTGAGGAGCTTGCTCCTCATGGAGCGTCCCCGAAGGCCAGAGGAATGCCGAAGGTCTCTTTCAAAGCTGCCGGACGCTCTGCCGTTCTAGGCCTGAGATAGGGACCTTGTGACGGCACTGTAACCCCGCGAGGTCCAGGAGACATCGCCAGTGCGAGTGGCAATCCGCAAGGAAGAACCTTCAAGGCGGAGTGTCCTTCCCTGTACAAAACGGCGCCCAAGTGGCGGAGGCAGGGAGCATTTTCCTTCACAGAACCGGCATCCTCGTAGGCCTGTGGGTTACTCTAAAGAAACGACACTGTGAGCAACCTCTTCGAAAAGGCCTTCGCAAGCGACTTGGAGACAACAGCAGCGCAGTGGAGGCACAGACCATTATCCTAGAGAGCAGCAGCACAGTGTCTCCAGCAGCGATCGCTTCCCGGAGGATACTTAAGCCACACCGAGATTCCAGCAGGGAGTTTTGCCTTGTAGCAGTACAACTCACTCAGGAAAGAGGGATGAGGTGTAGGGCTAATCTACGTGCGCTCACGCTCTGTGTCCCCGAGAAGGTTTCACGGAGCAGAATGCATCACCGACCGCTACCACGTGTGTGCACCAAAGAAGCCCTGTGCCGTGGGTGTTCTCAGGCCGACAGCGAAGACCTAGGTGTGTGCTGCACCCGCGCTCGGTGGTTCACACGTTGCGTGACCCTGTGCCTTTGGAAGATGTTCAGAGCGGGTGGCACCTGCGTGCTGCGAGCGCAAGAGGTGTAGAGTGTAGAGGCCTTTCACACTGGAGGAAGGGCTTGCATCTCATGGAGAAAATGTGTACGTCGCCCGGGAGACGGAGGCGCGCTCCTGACACCGCTTCCTCTGCCCGTTTAAAGCACAAGTGTTTGTACTCGATCTGGGCTGCCTGGTGAAACGCTTGGCAGTCCGCATCACCCTGAGCACCTTTCCTGAAGTTTGATTCGTAGCTGGGTAAACTCGGGCTTCAGAGGCTTAGATGGGACCAAACGTGTTCAGCTTGTGGCGAAAGCCTTTGACCAGAGGCATATACGCTTGTGCTTGGGGCGAGGGCTAGGCAAGAACGTTTACACACTGGGTTTTTATCTTTACCCTAAGCTGTCCCTTTCGGCGGCCGCAGGCGGAGAGAACCCGCGGAGAGAGAACAGCTGCGAAGTGGATGCACAGAACAGTCACCTCGATACCAGCCCCGGGGTCCCAAGCAACGATCCTTCCCCGGAGGGTACTTAACCCACCCAGGGATTCAAGCAGGGAGTTCGCCTTGTCCAACTCGCACAGGAGACTGGCATGAGACGTAGGGCTCATCTACTTGCGTTCACACTACGTGGCCCGGAGAAGTTCTCACGGAGCCGAATCCAGCACCCTTCCTCCACCACGTGTGTACCCAAAGGAGCGCTGGGCAGTGGGTGTTCTCAAGGCCAAGAGAGAAGCCCTTGTTCTGTGCTGCACCTGCTGGGTGGTTCGAAGGTTTTCTCACCTTCCTGCTCTGGAAGCTTTTCAGAGCTGAGGCTACGCCTGGGCTGCGAAAGCAGAGAGGCGTAGAGGCCTTTCACACGGAAGGCGTGGGCCTGTTTCCCATGGAGAAAGTGTACGTCGCCCAACCCCCACCCCCACCCCTCCCCACCCCAACCCACCCCCAGCTGGAGGCGTGCGGCTTGACACCATTTTGTCCTGCCCATGGAAAATACAAAGAGGCCTACACGATTTGGGCTGTCTGGCGAAAGAATTTTGAATCGGCGGCACCCTGAGTACCTTTCCCGAAGTTTGCTTCCTAGCTGGTTAAACTCGGCATTCGGAGGCGAGGTGAGAGCAAACTTGCTCCGCGCGCGGCCAAGTGCCTTGATGCCCTGCCCTAAATGTTTGAGCTTCTGGCCAGCGTCACGCAAGTACTTTGACACGTAGGATTCTCACTTTTACTCCAAGCTGTCCCTGTTGGCTGAAGCAGTCGGCGTGTCTGTGTCGCAGCCTGGGAGGCCGGGCGTTGGGGGAGTCTGCCAAGTGACTGGCCTCCATTTATCGCTAACTGAGAAACGGCGTCGAAGCTTTCGGGAGCCTCTTACAGGGAATGGTTGCAGTTCGGAACTGGAGACTGTGCTGGCCAACGTCAGCAGCTCCTCTCCCTCGGAGGGCTCTTGGTGTGCCGACCCCTAACAGCCAGCACGGTCCCCAGCTCGTGAACGGTCCCATTGCGAGCCGGTCTCGTCCGTGAAAGAGCCACGTGAGGCTGATCTCCAACAGTCGGGCTCCACACCTGGAGCCTTTGGGACAGGGCAGTCCTGAGCCGATGTGCCCACCAGGGGACGCGACCAAAGTTTACGTACCACAGGAAAGCGCCATCAGGGCCTCGTGTTCTCTCCATGAAATGAACGTGAGCTTGAAGGGTGACGCGTCAGCGTGCACTGTGAACAGCTCGCTGGCACGCCTGTCTTCGGCCCCTCTCACGGTCTCACGCACCCGGGCTCAGTTCCGTGTAGGAATGCTGAGTGGGAGCGCCAGCCTCGCTTCTGGACTCTAAAGCCTTCCACCCCCTAATGGCAGGTTGTGTGTGTCTCTCACGTGGGGGGAGGAATGAGGTCGCCCACAGAGGTTCTGCCATGAAAGATCTAAAGACGCACGCTGCTGAGGAGCTTGCTCCTCATGGAGCGTCCCCGAAGGCCAGAGGAATGCCGAAGGTCTCTTTCAAAGCTGCCGGACGCTCTGCCGTTCTAGGCCTGAGATAGGGACCTTGTGACGGCACTGTAACCCCGCGAGGTCCAGGAGACATCGCCAGTGCGAGTGGCAATCCGCAAGGAAGAACCTTCAAGGCGGAGTGTCCTTCCCTGTACAAAACGGCGCCCAAGTGGCGGAGGCAGGGAGCATTTTCCTTCACAGAACCGGCATCCTCGTAGGCCTGTGGGTTACTCTAAAGAAACGACACTGTGAGCAACCTCTTCGAAAAGGCCTTCGCAAGCGACTTGGAGACAACAGCAGCGCAGTGGAGGCACAGACCATTATCCTAGAGAGCAGCAGCACAGTGTCTCCAGCAGCGATCGCTTCCCGGAGGATACTTAAGCCACACCGAGATTCCAGCAGGGAGTTTTGCCTTGTAGCAGTACAACTCACTCAGGAAAGAGGGATGAGGTGTAGGGCTAATCTACGTGCGCTCACGCTCTGTGTCCCCGAGAAGGTTTCACGGAGCAGAATGCATCACCGACCGCTACCACGTGTGTGCACCAAAGAAGCCCTGTGCCGTGGGTGTTCTCAGGCCGACAGCGAAGACCTAGGTGTGTGCTGCACCCGCGCTCGGTGGTTCACACGTTGCGTGACCCTGTGCCTTTGGAAGATGTTCAGAGCGGGTGGCACCTGCGTGCTGCGAGCGCAAGAGGTGTAGAGTGTAGAGGCCTTTCACACTGGAGGAAGGGCTTGCATCTCATGGAGAAAATGTGTACGTCGCCCGGGAGACGGAGGCGCGCTCCTGACACCGCTTCCTCTGCCCGTTTAAAGCACAAGTGTTTGTACTCGATCTGGGCTGCCTGGTGAAACGCTTGGCAGTCCGCATCACCCTGAGCACCTTTCCTGAAGTTTGATTCGTAGCTGGGTAAACTCGGGCTTCAGAGGCTTAGATGGGACCAAACGTGTTCAGCTTGTGGCGAAAGCCTTTGACCAGAGGCATATACGCTTGTGCTTGGGGCGAGGGCTAGGCAAGAACGTTTACACACTGGGTTTTTATCTTTACCCTAAGCTGTCCCTTTCGGCGGCCGCAGGCGGAGAGAACCCGCGGAGAGAGAACAGCTGCGAAGTGGATGCACAGAACAGTCACCTCGATACCAGCCCCGGGGTCCCAAGCAACGATCCTTCCCCGGAGGGTACTTAACCCACCCAGGGATTCAAGCAGGGAGTTCGCCTTGTCCAACTCGCACAGGAGACTGGCATGAGACGTAGGGCTCATCTACTTGCGTTCACACTACGTGGCCCGGAGAAGTTCTCACGGAGCCGAATCCAGCACCCTTCCTCCACCACGTGTGTACCCAAAGGAGCGCTGGGCAGTGGGTGTTCTCAAGGCCAAGAGAGAAGCCCTTGTTCTGTGCTGCACCTGCTGGGTGGTTCGAAGGTTTTCTCACCTTCCTGCTCTGGAAGCTTTTCAGAGCTGAGGCTACGCCTGGGCTGCGAAAGCAGAGAGGCGTACAGGCCTTTCACACGGAAGGCGTGGGCCTGTTTCCCATGGAGAAAGTGTACGTCGCCCAACCCCCACCCCCACCCCTCCCCACCCCAACCCACCCCCAGCTGGAGGCGTGCGGCTTGACACCATTTTGTCCTGCCCATGGAAAATACAAAGAGGCCTACACGATTTGGGCTGTCTGGCGAAAGAATTTTGAATCGGCGGCACCCTGAGTACCTTTCCCGAAGTTTGCTTCCTAGCTGGTTAAACTCGGCATTCGGAGGCGAGGTGAGAGCAAACTTGCTCCGCGCGCGGCCAAGTGCCTTGATGCCCTGCCCTAAATGTTTGAGCTTCTGGCCAGCGTCACGCAAGTACTTTGACACGTAGGATTCTCACTTTTACTCCAAGCTGTCCCTGTTGGCTGAAGCAGTCGGCGTGTCTGTGTCGCAGCCTGGGAGGCCGGGCGTTGGGGGAGTCTGCCAAGTGACTGGCCTCCATTTATAGCTAACTGAGAAACGGCGTCGAAGCTTTCGGGAGCCTCTTACAGGGAATGGTTGCAGTTCGGAACTGGAGACTGTGCTGGCCAACGTCAGCAGCTCCTCTCCCTCGGAGGGCTCTTGGTGTGCCGACCCCTAACAGCCAGCACGGTCCCCAGCTCGTGAACGGTCCCATTGCGAGCCGGTCTCGTCCGTGAAAGAGCCACGTGAGGCTGATCTCCAACAGTCGGGCTCCACACCTGGAGCCTTTGGGACAGGGCAGTCCTGAGCCGATGTGCCCACCAGGGGACGCGACCAAAGTTTACGTACCACAGGAAAGCGCCATCAGGGCCTCGTGTTCTCTCCATGAAATGAACGTGAGCTTGAAGGGTGACGCATCAGCGTGCACTGTGAACAGCTCGCTGGCACGCCTGTCTTCGGCCCCTCTCACGGTCTCACGCACCCGGGCTCAGTTCCGTGTAGGAATGCTGAGTGGGAGCGCCAGCCTCGCTTCTGGACTCTAAAGCCTTCCACCCCCTAATGGCAGGTTGTGTGTGTCTCTCACGTGGGGGGAGGAATGAGGTCGCCCACAGAGGTTCTGCCATGAAAGATCTAAAGACGCACGCTGCTGAGGAGCTTGCTCCTCATGGAGCGTCCCCGAAGGCCAGAGGAATGCCGAAGGTCTCTTTCAAAGCTGCCGGACGCTCTGCCGTTCTAGGCCTGAGATAGGGACCTTGTGACGGCACTGTAACCCCGCGAGGTCCAGGAGACATCGCCAGTGCGAGTGGCAATCCGCAAGGAAGAACCTTCAAGGCGGAGTGTCCTTCCCTGTACAAAACGGCGCCCAAGTGGCGGAGGCAGGGAGCATTTTCCTTCACAGAACCGGCATCCTCGTAGGCCTGTGGGTTACTCTAAAGAAACGACACTGTGAGCAACCTCTTCGAAAAGGCCTTCGCAAGCGACTTGGAGACAACAGCAGCGCAGTGGAGGCACAGACCATTATCCTAGAGAGCAGCAGCACAGTGTCTCCAGCAGCGATCGCTTCCCGGAGGATACTTAAGCCACACCGAGATTCCAGCAGGGAGTTTTGCCTTGTAGCAGTACAACTCACTCAGGAAAGAGGGATGAGGTGTAGGGCTAATCTACGTGCGCTCACGCTCTGTGTCCCCGAGAAGGTTTCACGGAGCAGAATGCATCACCGACCGCTACCACGTGTGTGCACCAAAGAAGCCCTGTGCCGTGGGTGTTCTCAGGCCGACAGCGAAGACCTAGGTGTGTGCTGCACCCGCGCTCGGTGGTTCACACGTTGCGTGACCCTGTGCCTTTGGAAGATGTTCAGAGCGGGTGGCACCTGCGTGCTGCGAGCGCAAGAGGTGTAGAGTGTAGAGGCCTTTCACACTGGAGGAAGGGCTTGCATCTCATGGAGAAAATGTGTACGTCGCCCGGGAGACGGAGGCGCGCTCCTGACACCGCTTCCTCTGCCCGTTTAAAGCACAAGTGTTTGTACTCGATCTGGGCTGCCTGGTGAAACGCTTGGCAGTCCGCATCACCCTGAGCACCTTTCCTGAAGTTTGATTCGTAGCTGGGTAAACTCGGGCTTCAGAGGCTTAGATGGGACCAAACGTGTTCAGCTTGTGGCGAAAGCCTTTGACCAGAGGCATATACGCTTGTGCTTGGGGCGAGGGCTAGGCAAGAACGTTTACACACTGGGTTTTTATCTTTACCCTAAGCTGTCCCTTTCGGCGGCCGCAGGCGGAGAGAACCCGCGGAGAGAGAACAGCTGCGAAGTGGATGCACAGAACAGTCACCTCGATACCAGCCCCGGGGTCCCAAGCAACGATCCTTCCCCGGAGGGTACTTAACCCACCCAGGGATTCAAGCAGGGAGTTCGCCTTGTCCAACTCGCACAGGAGACTGGCATGAGACGTAGGGCTCATCTACTTGCGTTCACACTACGTGGCCCGGAGAAGTTCTCACGGAGCCGAATCCAGCACCCTTCCTCCACCACGTGTGTACCCAAAGGAGCGCTGGGCAGTGGGTGTTCTCAAGGCCAAGAGAGAAGCCCTTGTTCTGTGCTGCACCTGCTGGGTGGTTCGAAGGTTTTCTCACCTTCCTGCTCTGGAAGCTTTTCAGAGCTGAGGCTACGCCTGGGCTGCGAAAGCAGAGAGGCGTAGAGGCCTTTCACACGGAAGGCGTGGGCCTGTTTCCCATGGAGAAAGTGTACGTCGCCCAACCCCCACCCCCACCCCTCCCCACCCCAACCCACCCCCAGCTGGAGGCGTGCGGCTTGACACCATTTTGTCCTGCCCATGGAAAATACAAAGAGGCCTACACGATTTGGGCTGTCTGGCGAAAGAATTTTGAATCGGCGGCACCCTGAGTACCTTTCCCGAAGTTTGCTTCCTAGCTGGTTAAACTCGGCATTCGGAGGCGAGGTGAGAGCAAACTTGCTCCGCGCGCGGCCAAGTGCCTTGATGCCCTGCCCTAAATGTTTGAGCTTCTGGCCAGCGTCACGCAAGTACTTTGACACGTAGGATTCTCACTTTTACTCCAAGCTGTCCCTGTTGGCTGAAGCAGTCGGCGTGTCTGTGTCGCAGCCTGGGAGGCCGGGCGTTGGGGGAGTCTGCCAAGTGACTGGCCTCCATTTATAGCTAACTGAGAAACGGCGTCGAAGCTTTCGGGAGCCTCTTACAGGGAATGGTTGCAGTTCGGAACTGGAGACTGTGCTGGCCAACGTCAGCAGCTCCTCTCCCTCGGAGGGCTCTTGGTGTGCCGACCCCTAACAGCCAGCACGGTCCCCAGCTCGTGAACGGTCCCATTGCGAGCCGGTCTCGTCCGTGAAAGAGCCACGTGAGGCTGATCTCCAACAGTCGGGCTCCACACCTGGAGCCTTTGGGACAGGGCAGTCCTGAGCCGATGTGCCCACCAGGGGACGCGACCAAAGTTTACGTACCACAGGAAAGCGCCATCAGGGCCTCGTGTTCTCTCCATGAAATGAACGTGAGCTTGAAGGGTGACGCGTCAGCGTGCACTGTGAACAGCTCGCTGGCACGCCTGTCTTCGGCCCCTCTCACGGTCTCACGCACCCGGGCTCAGTTCCGTGTAGGAATGCTGAGTGGGAGCGCCAGCCTCGCTTCTGGACTCTAAAGCCTTCCACCCCCTAATGGCAGGTTGTGTGTGTCTCTCACGTGGGGGGAGGAATGAGGTCGCCCACAGAGGTTCTGCCATGAAAGATCTAAAGACGCACGCTGCTGAGGAGCTTGCTCCTCATGGAGCGTCCCCGAAGGCCAGAGGAATGCCGAAGGTCTCTTTCAAAGCTGCCGGACGCTCTGCCGTTCTAGGCCTGAGATAGGGACCTTGTGACGGCACTGTAACCCCGCGAGGTCCAGGAGACATCGCCAGTGCGAGTGGCAATCCGCAAGGAAGAACCTTCAAGGCGGAGTGTCCTTCCCTGTACAAAACGGCGCCCAAGTGGCGGAGGCAGGGAGCATTTTCCTTCACAGAACCGGCATCCTCGTAGGCCTGTGGGTTACTCTAAAGAAACGACACTGTGAGCAACCTCTTCGAAAAGGCCTTCGCAAGCGACTTGGAGACAACAGCAGCGCAGTGGAGGCACAGACCATTATCCTAGAGAGCAGCAGCACAGTGTCTCCAGCAGCGATCGCTTCCCGGAGGATACTTAAGCCACACCGAGATTCCAGCAGGGAGTTTTGCCTTGTAGCAGTACAACTCACTCAGGAAAGAGGGATGAGGTGTAGGGCTAATCTACGTGCGCTCACGCTCTGTGTCCCCGAGAAGGTTTCACGGAGCAGAATGCATCACCGACCGCTACCACGTGTGTGCACCAAAGAAGCCCTGTGCCGTGGGTGTTCTCAGGCCGACAGCGAAGACCTAGGTGTGTGCTGCACCCGCGCTCGGTGGTTCACACGTTGCGTGACCCTGTGCCTTTGGAAGATGTTCAGAGCGGGTGGCACCTGCGTGCTGCGAGCGCAAGAGGTGTAGAGTGTAGAGGCCTTTCACACTGGAGGAAGGGCTTGCATCTCATGGAGAAAATGTGTACGTCGCCCGGGAGACGGAGGCGCGCTCCTGACACCGCTTCCTCTGCCCGTTTAAAGCACAAGTGTTTGTACTCGATCTGGGCTGCCTGGTGAAACGCTTGGCAGTCCGCATCACCCTGAGCACCTTTCCTGAAGTTTGATTCGTAGCTGGGTAAACTCGGGCTTCAGAGGCTTAGATGGGACCAAACGTGTTCAGCTTGTGGCGAAAGCCTTTGACCAGAGGCATATACGCTTGTGCTTGGGGCGAGGGCTAGGCAAGAACGTTTACACACTGGGTTTTTATCTTTACCCTAAGCTGTCCCTTTCGGCGGCCGCAGGCGGAGAGAACCCGCGGAGAGAGAACAGCTGCGAAGTGGATGCACAGAACAGTCACCTCGATACCAGCCCCGGGGTCCCAAGCAACGATCCTTCCCCGGAGGGTACTTAACCCACCCAGGGATTCAAGCAGGGAGTTCGCCTTGTCCAACTCGCACAGGAGACTGGCATGAGACGTAGGGCTCATCTACTTGCGTTCACACTACGTGGCCCGGAGAAGTTCTCACGGAGCCGAATCCAGCACCCTTCCTCCACCACGTGTGTACCCAAAGGAGCGCTGGGCAGTGGGTGTTCTCAAGGCCAAGAGAGAAGCCCTTGTTCTGTGCTGCACCTGCTGGGTGGTTCGAAGGTTTTCTCACCTTCCTGCTCTGGAAGCTTTTCAGAGCTGAGGCTACGCCTGGGCTGCGAAAGCAGAGAGGCGTAGAGGCCTTTCACACGGAAGGCGTGGGCCTGTTTCCCATGGAGAAAGTGTACGTCGCCCAACCCCCACCCCCACCCCTCCCCACCCCAACCCACCCCCAGCTGGAGGCGTGCGGCTTGACACCATTTTGTCCTGCCCATGGAAAATACAAAGAGGCCTACACGATTTGGGCTGTCTGGCGAAAGAATTTTGAATCGGCGGCACCCTGAGTACCTTTCCCGAAGTTTGCTTCCTAGCTGGTTAAACTCGGCATTCGGAGGCGAGGTGAGAGCAAACTTGCTCCGCGCGCGGCCAAGTGCCTTGATGCCCTGCCCTAAATGTTTGAGCTTCTGGCCAGCGTCACGCAAGTACTTTGACACGTAGGATTCTCACTTTTACTCCAAGCTGTCCCTGTTGGCTGAAGCAGTCGGCGTGTCTGTGTCGCAGCCTGGGAGGCCGGGCGTTGGGGGAGTCTGCCAAGTGACTGGCCTCCATTTATAGCTAACTGAGAAACGGCGTCGAAGCTTTCGGGAGCCTCTTACAGGGAATGGTTGCAGTTCGGAACTGGAGACTGTGCTGGCCAACGTCAGCAGCTCCTCTCCCTCGGAGGGCTCTTGGTGTGCCGACCCCTAACAGCCAGCACGGTCCCCAGCTCGTGAACGGTCCCATTGCGAGCCGGTCTCGTCCGTGAAAGAGCCACGTGAGGCTGATCTCCAACAGTCGGGCTCCACACCTGGAGCCTTTGGGACAGGGCAGTCCTGAGCCGATGTGCCCACCAGGGGACGCGACCAAAGTTTACGTACCACAGGAAAGCGCCATCAGGGCCTCGTGTTCTCTCCATGAAATGAACGTGAGCTTGAAGGGTGACGCGTCAGCGTGCACTGTGAACAGCTCGCTGGCACGCCTGTCTTCGGCCCCTCTCACGGTCTCACGCACCCGGGCTCAGTTCCGTGTAGGAATGCTGAGTGGGAGCGCCAGCCTCGCTTCTGGACTCTAAAGCCTTCCACCCCCTAATGGCAGGTTGTGTGTGTCTCTCACGTGGGGGGAGGAATGAGGTCGCCCACAGAGGTTCTGCCATGAAAGATCTAAAGACGCACGCTGCTGAGGAGCTTGCTCCTCATGGAGCGTCCCCGAAGGCCAGAGGAATGCCGAAGGTCTCTTTCAAAGCTGCCGGACGCTCTGCCGTTCTAGGCCTGAGATAGGGACCTTGTGACGGCACTGTAACCCCGCGAGGTCCAGGAGACATCGCCAGTGCGAGTGGCAATCCGCAAGGAAGAACCTTCAAGGCGGAGTGTCCTTCCCTGTACAAAACGGCGCCCAAGTGGCGGAGGCAGGGAGCATTTTCCTTCACAGAACCGGCATCCTCGTAGGCCTGTGGGTTACTCTAAAGAAACGACACTGTGAGCAACCTCTTCGAAAAGGCCTTCGCAAGCGACTTGGAGACAACAGCAGCGCAGTGGAGGCACAGACCATTATCCTAGAGAGCAGCAGCACAGTGTCTCCAGCAGCGATCGCTTCCCGGAGGATACTTAAGCCACACCGAGATTCCAGCAGGGAGTTTTGCCTTGTAGCAGTACAACTCACTCAGGAAAGAGGGATGAGGTGTAGGGCTAATCTACGTGCGCTCACGCTCTGTGTCCCCGAGAAGGTTTCACGGAGCAGAATGCATCACCGACCGCTACCACGTGTGTGCACCAAAGAAGCCCTGTGCCGTGGGTGTTCTCAGGCCGACAGCGAAGACCTAGGTGTGTGCTGCACCCGCGCTCGGTGGTTCACACGTTGCGTGACCCTGTGCCTTTGGAAGATGTTCAGAGCGGGTGGCACCTGCGTGCTGCGAGCGCAAGAGGTGTAGAGTGTAGAGGCCTTTCACACTGGAGGAAGGGCTTGCATCTCATGGAGAAAATGTGTACGTCGCCCGGGAGACGGAGGCGCGCTCCTGACACCGCTTCCTCTGCCCGTTTAAAGCACAAGTGTTTGTACTCGATCTGGGCTGCCTGGTGAAACGCTTGGCAGTCCGCATCACCCTGAGCACCTTTCCTGAAGTTTGATTCGTAGCTGGGTAAACTCGGGCTTCAGAGGCTTAGATGGGACCAAACGTGTTCAGCTTGTGGCGAAAGCCTTTGACCAGAGGCATATACGCTTGTGCTTGGGGCGAGGGCTAGGCAAGAACGTTTACACACTGGGTTTTTATCTTTACCCTAAGCTGTCCCTTTCGGCGGCCGCAGGCGGAGAGAACCCGCGGAGAGAGAACAGCTGCGAAGTGGATGCACAGAACAGTCACCTCGATACCAGCCCCGGGGTCCCAAGCAACGATCCTTCCCCGGAGGGTACTTAACCCACCCAGGGATTCAAGCAGGGAGTTCGCCTTGTCCAACTCGCACAGGAGACTGGCATGAGACGTAGGGCTCATCTACTTGCGTTCACACTACGTGGCCCGGAGAAGTTCTCACGGAGCCGAATCCAGCACCCTTCCTCCACCACGTGTGTACCCAAAGGAGCGCTGGGCAGTGGGTGTTCTCAAGGCCAAGAGAGAAGCCCTTGTTCTGTGCTGCACCTGCTGGGTGGTTCGAAGGTTTTCTCACCTTCCTGCTCTGGAAGCTTTTCAGAGCTGAGGCTACGCCTGGGCTGCGAAAGCAGAGAGGCGTAGAGGCCTTTCACACGGAAGGCGTGGGCCTGTTTCCCATGGAGAAAGTGTACGTCGCCCAACCCCCACCCCCACCCCTCCCCACCCCAACCCACCCCCAGCTGGAGGCGTGCGGCTTGACACCATTTTGTCCTGCCCATGGAAAATACAAAGAGGCCTACACGATTTGGGCTGTCTGGCGAAAGAATTTTGAATCGGCGGCACCCTGAGTACCTTTCCCGAAGTTTGCTTCCTAGCTGGTTAAACTCGGCATTCGGAGGCGAGGTGAGAGCAAACTTGCTCCGCGCGCGGCCAAGTGCCTTGATGCCCTGCCCTAAATGTTTGAGCTTCTGGCCAGCGTCACGCAAGTACTTTGACACGTAGGATTCTCACTTTTACTCCAAGCTGTCCCTGTTGGCTGAAGCAGTCGGCGTGTCTGTGTCGCAGCCTGGGAGGCCGGGCGTTGGGGGAGTCTGCCAAGTGACTGGCCTCCATTTATAGCTAACTGAGAAACGGCGTCGAAGCTTTCGGGAGCCTCTTACAGGGAATGGTTGCAGTTCGGAACTGGAGACTGTGCTGGCCAACGTCAGCAGCTCCTCTCCCTCGGAGGGCTCTTGGTGTGCCGACCCCTAACAGCCAGCACGGTCCCCAGCTCGTGAACGGTCCCATTGCGAGCCGGTCTCGTCCGTGAAAGAGCCACGTGAGGCTGATCTCCAACAGTCGGGCTCCACACCTGGAGCCTTTGGGACAGGGCAGTCCTGAGCCGATGTGCCCACCAGGGGACGCGACCAAAGTTTACGTACCACAGGAAAGCGCCATCAGGGCCTCGTGTTCTCTCCATGAAATGAACGTGAGCTTGAAGGGTGACGCGTCAGCGTGCACTGTGAACAGCTCGCTGGCACGCCTGTCTTCGGCCCCTCTCACGGTCTCACGCACCCGGGCTCAGTTCCGTGTAGGAATGCTGAGTGGGAGCGCCAGCCTCGCTTCTGGACTCTAAAGCCTTCCACCCCCTAATGGCAGGTTGTGTGTGTCTCTCACGTGGGGGGAGGAATGAGGTCGCCCACAGAGGTTCTGCCATGAAAGATCTAAAGACGCACGCTGCTGAGGAGCTTGCTCCTCATGGAGCGTCCCCGAAGGCCAGAGGAATGCCGAAGGTCTCTTTCAAAGCTGCCGGACGCTCTGCCGTTCTAGGCCTGAGATAGGGACCTTGTGACGGCACTGTAACCCCGCGAGGTCCAGGAGACATCGCCAGTGCGAGTGGCAATCCGCAAGGAAGAACCTTCAAGGCGGAGTGTCCTTCCCTGTACAAAACGGCGCCCAAGTGGCGGAGGCAGGGAGCATTTTCCTTCACAGAACCGGCATCCTCGTAGGCCTGTGGGTTACTCTAAAGAAACGACACTGTGAGCAACCTCTTCGAAAAGGCCTTCGCAAGCGACTTGGAGACAACAGCAGCGCAGTGGAGGCACAGACCATTATCCTAGAGAGCAGCAGCACAGTGTCTCCAGCAGCGATCGCTTCCCGGAGGATACTTAAGCCACACCGAGATTCCAGCAGGGAGTTTTGCCTTGTAGCAGTACAACTCACTCAGGAAAGAGGGATGAGGTGTAGGGCTAATCTACGTGCGCTCACGCTCTGTGTCCCCGAGAAGGTTTCACGGAGCAGAATGCATCACCGACCGCTACCACGTGTGTGCACCAAAGAAGCCCTGTGCCGTGGGTGTTCTCAGGCCGACAGCGAAGACCTAGGTGTGTGCTGCACCCGCGCTCGGTGGTTCACACGTTGCGTGACCCTGTGCCTTTGGAAGATGTTCAGAGCGGGTGGCACCTGCGTGCTGCGAGCGCAAGAGGTGTAGAGTGTAGAGGCCTTTCACACTGGAGGAAGGGCTTGCATCTCATGGAGAAAATGTGTACGTCGCCCGGGAGACGGAGGCGCGCTCCTGACACCGCTTCCTCTGCCCGTTTAAAGCACAAGTGTTTGTACTCGATCTGGGCTGCCTGGTGAAACGCTTGGCAGTCCGCATCACCCTGAGCACCTTTCCTGAAGTTTGATTCGTAGCTGGGTAAACTCGGGCTTCAGAGGCTTAGATGGGACCAAACGTGTTCAGCTTGTGGCGAAAGCCTTTGACCAGAGGCATATACGCTTGTGCTTGGGGCGAGGGCTAGGCAAGAACGTTTACACACTGGGTTTTTATCTTTACCCTAAGCTGTCCCTTTCGGCGGCCGCAGGCGGAGAGAACCCGCGGAGAGAGAACAGCTGCGAAGTGGATGCACAGAACAGTCACCTCGATACCAGCCCCGGGGTCCCAAGCAACGATCCTTCCCCGGAGGGTACTTAACCCACCCAGGGATTCAAGCAGGGAGTTCGCCTTGTCCAACTCGCACAGGAGACTGGCATGAGACGTAGGGCTCATCTACTTGCGTTCACACTACGTGGCCCGGAGAAGTTCTCACGGAGCCGAATCCAGCACCCTTCCTCCACCACGTGTGTACCCAAAGGAGCGCTGGGCAGTGGGTGTTCTCAAGGCCAAGAGAGAAGCCCTTGTTCTGTGCTGCACCTGCTGGGTGGTTCGAAGGTTTTCTCACCTTCCTGCTCTGGAAGCTTTTCAGAGCTGAGGCTACGCCTGGGCTGCGAAAGCAGAGAGGCGTAGAGGCCTTTCACACGGAAGGCGTGGGCCTGTTTCCCATGGAGAAAGTGTACGTCGCCCAACCCCCACCCCCACCCCTCCCCACCCCAACCCACCCCCAGCTGGAGGCGTGCGGCTTGACACCATTTTGTCCTGCCCATGGAAAATACAAAGAGGCCTACACGATTTGGGCTGTCTGGCGAAAGAATTTTGAATCGGCGGCACCCTGAGTACCTTTCCCGAAGTTTGCTTCCTAGCTGGTTAAACTCGGCATTCGGAGGCGAGGTGAGAGCAAACTTGCTCCGCGCGCGGCCAAGTGCCTTGATGCCCTGCCCTAAATGTTTGAGCTTCTGGCCAGCGTCACGCAAGTACTTTGACACGTAGGATTCTCACTTTTACTCCAAGCTGTCCCTGTTGGCTGAAGCAGTCGGCGTGTCTGTGTCGCAGCCTGGGAGGCCGGGCGTTGGGGGAGTCTGCCAAGTGACTGGCCTCCATTTATAGCTAACTGAGAAACGGCGTCGAAGCTTTCGGGAGCCTCTTACAGGGAATGGTTGCAGTTCGGAACTGGAGACTGTGCTGGCCAACGTCAGCAGCTCCTCTCCCTCGGAGGGCTCTTGGTGTGCCGACCCCTAACAGCCAGCACGGTCCCCAGCTCGTGAACGGTCCCATTGCGAGCCGGTCTCGTCCGTGAAAGAGCCACGTGAGGCTGATCTCCAACAGTCGGGCTCCACACCTGGAGCCTTTGGGACAGGGCAGTCCTGAGCCGATGTGCCCACCAGGGGACGCGACCAAAGTTTACGTACCACAGGAAAGCGCCATCAGGGCCTCGTGTTCTCTCCATGAAATGAACGTGAGCTTGAAGGGTGACGCGTCAGCGTGCACTGTGAACAGCTCGCTGGCACGCCTGTCTTCGGCCCCTCTCACGGTCTCACGCACCCGGGCTCAGTTCCGTGTAGGAATGCTGAGTGGGAGCGCCAGCCTCGCTTCTGGACTCTAAAGCCTTCCACCCCCTAATGGCAGGTTGTGTGTGTCTCTCACGTGGGGGGAGGAATGAGGTCGCCCACAGAGGTTCTGCCATGAAAGATCTAAAGACGCACGCTGCTGAGGAGCTTGCTCCTCATGGAGCGTCCCCGAAGGCCAGAGGAATGCCGAAGGTCTCTTTCAAAGCTGCCGGACGCTCTGCCGTTCTAGGCCTGAGATAGGGACCTTGTGACGGCACTGTAACCCCGCGAGGTCCAGGAGACATCGCCAGTGCGAGTGGCAATCCGCAAGGAAGAACCTTCAAGGCGGAGTGTCCTTCCCTGTACAAAACGGCGCCCAAGTGGCGGAGGCAGGGAGCATTTTCCTTCACAGAACCGGCATCCTCGTAGGCCTGTGGGTTACTCTAAAGAAACGACACTGTGAGCAACCTCTTCGAAAAGGCCTTCGCAAGCGACTTGGAGACAACAGCAGCGCAGTGGAGGCACAGACCATTATCCTAGAGAGCAGCAGCACAGTGTCTCCAGCAGCGATCGCTTCCCGGAGGATACTTAAGCCACACCGAGATTCCAGCAGGGAGTTTTGCCTTGTAGCAGTACAACTCACTCAGGAAAGAGGGATGAGGTGTAGGGCTAATCTACGTGCGCTCACGCTCTGTGTCCCCGAGAAGGTTTCACGGAGCAGAATGCATCACCGACCGCTACCACGTGTGTGCACCAAAGAAGCCCTGTGCCGTGGGTGTTCTCAGGCCGACAGCGAAGACCTAGGTGTGTGCTGCACCCGCGCTCGGTGGTTCACACGTTGCGTGACCCTGTGCCTTTGGAAGATGTTCAGAGCGGGTGGCACCTGCGTGCTGCGAGCGCAAGAGGTGTAGAGTGTAGAGGCCTTTCACACTGGAGGAAGGGCTTGCATCTCATGGAGAAAATGTGTACGTCGCCCGGGAGACGGAGGCGCGCTCCTGACACCGCTTCCTCTGCCCGTTTAAAGCACAAGTGTTTGTACTCGATCTGGGCTGCCTGGTGAAACGCTTGGCAGTCCGCATCACCCTGAGCACCTTTCCTGAAGTTTGATTCGTAGCTGGGTAAACTCGGGCTTCAGAGGCTTAGATGGGACCAAACGTGTTCAGCTTGTGGCGAAAGCCTTTGACCAGAGGCATATACGCTTGTGCTTGGGGCGAGGGCTAGGCAAGAACGTTTACACACTGGGTTTTTATCTTTACCCTAAGCTGTCCCTTTCGGCGGCCGCAGGCGGAGAGAACCCGCGGAGAGAGAACAGCTGCGAAGTGGATGCACAGAACAGTCACCTCGATACCAGCCCCGGGGTCCCAAGCAACGATCCTTCCCCGGAGGGTACTTAACCCACCCAGGGATTCAAGCAGGGAGTTCGCCTTGTCCAACTCGCACAGGAGACTGGCATGAGACGTAGGGCTCATCTACTTGCGTTCACACTACGTGGCCCGGAGAAGTTCTCACGGAGCCGAATCCAGCACCCTTCCTCCACCACGTGTGTACCCAAAGGAGCGCTGGGCAGTGGGTGTTCTCAAGGCCAAGAGAGAAGCCCTTGTTCTGTGCTGCACCTGCTGGGTGGTTCGAAGGTTTTCTCACCTTCCTGCTCTGGAAGCTTTTCAGAGCTGAGGCTACGCCTGGGCTGCGAAAGCAGAGAGGCGTAGAGGCCTTTCACACGGAAGGCGTGGGCCTGTTTCCCATGGAGAAAGTGTACGTCGCCCAACCCCCACCCCCACCCCTCCCCACCCCAACCCACCCCCAGCTGGAGGCGTGCGGCTTGACACCATTTTGTCCTGCCCATGGAAAATACAAAGAGGCCTACACGATTTGGGCTGTCTGGCGAAAGAATTTTGAATCGGCGGCACCCTGAGTACCTTTCCCGAAGTTTGCTTCCTAGCTGGTTAAACTCGGCATTCGGAGGCGAGGTGAGAGCAAACTTGCTCCGCGCGCGGCCAAGTGCCTTGATGCCCTGCCCTAAATGTTTGAGCTTCTGGCCAGCGTCACGCAAGTACTTTGACACGTAGGATTCTCACTTTTACTCCAAGCTGTCCCTGTTGGCTGAAGCAGTCGGCGTGTCTGTGTCGCAGCCTGGGAGGCCGGGCGTTGGGGGAGTCTGCCAAGTGACTGGCCTCCATTTATAGCTAACTGAGAAACGGCGTCGAAGCTTTCGGGAGCCTCTTACAGGGAATGGTTGCAGTTCGGAACTGGAGACTGTGCTGGCCAACGTCAGCAGCTCCTCTCCCTCGGAGGGCTCTTGGTGTGCCGACCCCTAACAGCCAGCACGGTCCCCAGCTCGTGAACGGTCCCATTGCGAGCCGGTCTCGTCCGTGAAAGAGCCACGTGAGGCTGATCTCCAACAGTCGGGCTCCACACCTGGAGCCTTTGGGACAGGGCAGTCCTGAGCCGATGTGCCCACCAGGGGACGCGACCAAAGTTTACGTACCACAGGAAAGCGCCATCAGGGCCTCGTGTTCTCTCCATGAAATGAACGTGAGCTTGAAGGGTGACGCGTCAGCGTGCACTGTGAACAGCTCGCTGGCACGCCTGTCTTCGGCCCCTCTCACGGTCTCACGCACCCGGGCTCAGTTCCGTGTAGGAATGCTGAGTGGGAGCGCCAGCCTCGCTTCTGGACTCTAAAGCCTTCCACCCCCTAATGGCAGGTTGTGTGTGTCTCTCACGTGGGGGGAGGAATGAGGTCGCCCACAGAGGTTCTGCCATGAAAGATCTAAAGACGCACGCTGCTGAGGAGCTTGCTCCTCATGGAGCGTCCCCGAAGGCCAGAGGAATGCCGAAGGTCTCTTTCAAAGCTGCCGGACGCTCTGCCGTTCTAGGCCTGAGATAGGGACCTTGTGACGGCACTGTAACCCCGCGAGGTCCAGGAGACATCGCCAGTGCGAGTGGCAATCCGCAAGGAAGAACCTTCAAGGCGGAGTGTCCTTCCCTGTACAAAACGGCGCCCAAGTGGCTGAGGCAGGGAGCATTTTCCTTCACAGAACCGGCATCCTCGTAGGCCTGTGGGTTACTCTAAAGAAACGACACTGTGAGCAACCTCTTCGAAAAGGCCTTCGCAAGCGACTTGGAGACAACAGCAGCGCAGTGGAGGCACAGACCATTATCCTAGAGAGCAGCAGCACAGTGTCTCCAGCAGCGATCGCTTCCCGGAGGATACTTAAGCCACACCGAGATTCCAGCAGGGAGTTTTGCCTTGTAGCAGTACAACTCACTCAGGAAAGAGGGATGAGGTGTAGGGCTAATCTACGTGCGCTCACGCTCTGTGTCCCCGAGAAGGTTTCACGGAGCAGAATGCATCACCGACCGCTACCACGTGTGTGCACCAAAGAAGCCCTGTGCCGTGGGTGTTCTCAGGCCGACAGCGAAGACCTAGGTGTGTGCTGCACCCGCGCTCGGTGGTTCACACGTTGCGTGACCCTGTGCCTTTGGAAGATGTTCAGAGCGGGTGGCACCTGCGTGCCGCGAGCGCAAGAGGTGTAGAGTGTAGAGGCCTTTCACACTGGAGGAAGGGCTTGCATCTCATGGAGAAAATGTGTACGTCGCCCGGGAGACGGAGGCGCGCTCCTGACACCGCTTCCTCTGCCCGTTTAAAGCACAAGTGTTTGTACTCGATCTGGGCTGCCTGGTGAAACGCTTGGCAGTCCGCATCACCCTGAGCACCTTTCCTGAAGTTTGATTCGTAGCTGGGTAAACTCGGGCTTCAGAGGCTTAGATGGGACCAAACGTGTTCAGCTTGTGGCGAAAGCCTTTGACCAGAGGCATATACGCTTGTGCTTGGGGCGAGGGCTAGGCAAGAACGTTTACACACTGGGTTTTTATCTTTACCCTAAGCTGTCCCTTTCGGCGGCCGCAGGCGGAGAGAACCCGCGGAGAGAGAACAGCTGCGAAGTGGATGCACAGAACAGTCACCTCGATACCAGCCCCGGGGTCCCAAGCAACGATCCTTCCCCGGAGGGTACTTAACCCACCCAGGGATTCAAGCAGGGAGTTCGCCTTGTCCAACTCGCACAGGAGACTGGCATGAGACGTAGGGCTCATCTACTTGCGTTCACACTACGTGGCCCGGAGAAGTTCTCACGGAGCCGAATCCAGCACCCTTCCTCCACCACGTGTGTACCCAAAGGAGCGCTGGGCAGTGGGTGTTCTCAAGGCCAAGAGAGAAGCCCTTGTTCTGTGCTGCACCTGCTGGGTGGTTCGAAGGTTTTCTCACCTTCCTGCTCTGGAAGCTTTTCAGAGCTGAGGCTACGCCTGGGCTGCGAAAGCAGAGAGGCGTAGAGGCCTTTCACACGGAAGGCGTGGGCCTGTTTCCCATGGAGAAAGTGTACGTCGCCCAACCCCCACCCCCACCCCTCCCCACCCCAACCCACCCCCAGCTGGAGGCGTGCGGCTTGACACCATTTTGTCCTGCCCATGGAAAATACAAAGAGGCCTACACGATTTGGGCTGTCTGGCGAAAGAATTTTGAATCGGCGGCACCCTGAGTACCTTTCCCGAAGTTTGCTTCCTAGCTGGTTAAACTCGGCATTCGGAGGCGAGGTGAGAGCAAACTTGCTCCGCGCGCGGCCAAGTGCCTTGATGCCCTGCCCTAAATGTTTGAGCTTCTGGCCAGCGTCACGCAAGTACTTTGACACGTAGGATTCTCACTTTTACTCCAAGCTGTCCCTGTTGGCTGAAGCAGTCGGCGTGTCTGTGTCGCAGCCTGGGAGGCCGGGCGTTGGGGGAGTCTGCCAAGTGACTGGCCTCCATTTATAGCTAACTGAGAAACGGCGTCGAAGCTTTCGGGAGCCTCTTACAGGGAATGGTTGCAGTTCGGAACTGGAGACTGTGCTGGCCAACGTCAGCAGCTCCTCTCCCTCGGAGGGCTCTTGGTGTGCCGACCCCTAACAGCCAGCACGGTCCCCAGCTCGTGAACGGTCCCATTGCGAGCCGGTCTCGTCCGTGAAAGAGCCACGTGAGGCTGATCTCCAACAGTCGGGCTCCACACCTGGAGCCTTTGGGACAGGGCAGTCCTGAGCCGATGTGCCCACCAGGGGACGCGACCAAAGTTTACGTACCACAGGAAAGCGCCATCAGGGCCTCGTGTTCTCTCCATGAAATGAACGTGAGCTTGAAGGGTGACGCGTCAGCGTGCACTGTGAACAGCTCGCTGGCACGCCTGTCTTCGGCCCCTCTCACGGTCTCACGCACCCGGGCTCAGTTCCGTGTAGGAATGCTGAGTGGGAGCGCCAGCCTCGCTTCTGGACTCTAAAGCCTTCCACCCCCTAATGGCAGGTTGTGTGTGTCTCTCACGTGGGGGGAGGAATGAGGTCGCCCACAGAGGTTCTGCCATGAAAGATCTAAAGACGCACGCTGCTGAGGAGCTTGCTCCTCATGGAGCGTCCCCGAAGGCCAGAGGAATGCCGAAGGTCTCTTTCAAAGCTGCCGGACGCTCTGCCGTTCTAGGCCTGAGATAGGGACCTTGTGACGGCACTGTAACCCCGCGAGGTCCAGGAGACATCGCCAGTGCGAGTGGCAATCCGCAAGGAAGAACCTTCAAGGCGGAGTGTCCTTCCCTGTACAAAACGGCGCCCAAGTGGCTGAGGCAGGGAGCATTTTCCTTCACAGAACCGGCATCCTCGTAGGCCTGTGGGTTACTCTAAAGAAACGACACTGTGAGCAACCTCTTCGAAAAGGCCTTCGCAAGCGACTTGGAGACAACAGCAGCGCAGTGGAGGCACAGACCATTATCCTAGAGAGCAGCAGCACAGTGTCTCCAGCAGCGATCGCTTCCCGGAGGATACTTAAGCCACACCGAGATTCCAGCAGGGAGTTTTGCCTTGTAGCAGTACAACTCACTCAGGAAAGAGGGATGAGGTGTAGGGCTAATCTACGTGCGCTCACGCTCTGTGTCCCCGAGAAGGTTTCACGGAGCAGAATGCATCACCGACCGCTACCACGTGTGTGCACCAAAGAAGCCCTGTGCCGTGGGTGTTCTCAGGCCGACAGCGAAGACCTAGGTGTGTGCTGCACCCGCGCTCGGTGGTTCACACGTTGCGTGACCCTGTGCCTTTGGAAGATGTTCAGAGCGGGTGGCACCTGCGTGCCGCGAGCGCAAGAGGTGTAGAGTGTAGAGGCCTTTCACACTGGAGGAAGGGCTTGCATCTCATGGAGAAAATGTGTACGTCGCCCGGGAGACGGAGGCGCGCTCCTGACACCGCTTCCTCTGCCCGTTTAAAGCACAAGTGTTTGTACTCGATCTGGGCTGCCTGGTGAAACGCTTGGCAGTCCGCATCACCCTGAGCACCTTTCCTGAAGTTTGATTCGTAGCTGGGTAAACTCGGGCTTCAGAGGCTTAGATGGGACCAAACGTGTTCAGCTTGTGGCGAAAGCCTTTGACCAGAGGCATATACGCTTGTGCTTGGGGCGAGGGCTAGGCAAGAACGTTTACACACTGGGTTTTTATCTTTACCCTAAACTGTCCCTTTCGGCGGCCGCAGGCGGAGAGAACCCGCGGAGAGAGAACAGCTGCGAAGTGGATGCACAGAACAGTCACCTCGATACCAGCCCCGGGGTCCCAAGCAACGATCCTTCCCCGGAGGGTACTTAACCCACCCAGGGATTCAAGCAGGGAGTTCGCCTTGTCCAACTCGCACAGGAGACTGGCATGAGACGTAGGGCTCATCTACTTGCGTTCACACTACGTGGCCCGGAGAAGTTCTCACGGAGCCGAATCCAGCACCCTTCCTCCACCACGTGTGTACCCAAAGGAGCGCTGGGCAGTGGGTGTTCTCAAGGCCAAGAGAGAAGCCCTTGTTCTGTGCTGCACCTGCTGGGTGGTTCGAAGGTTTTCTCACCTTCCTGCTCTGGAAGCTTTTCAGAGCTGAGGCTACGCCTGGGCTGCGAAAGCAGAGAGGCGTAGAGGCCTTTCACACGGAAGGCGTGGGCCTGTTTCCCATGGAGAAAGTGTACGTCGCCCAACCCCCACCCCCACCCCTCCCCACCCCAACCCACCCCCAGCTGGAGGCGTGCGGCTTGACACCATTTTGTCCTGCCCATGGAAAATACAAAGAGGCCTACACGATTTGGGCTGTCTGGCGAAAGAATTTTGAATCGGCGGCACCCTGAGTACCTTTCCCGAAGTTTGCTTCCTAGCTGGTTAAACTCGGCATTCGGAGGCGAGGTGAGAGCAAACTTGCTCCGCGCGCGGCCAAGTGCCTTGATGCCCTGCCCTAAATGTTTGAGCTTCTGGCCAGCGTCACGCAAGTACTTTGACACGTAGGATTCTCACTTTTACTCCAAGCTGTCCCTGTTGGCTGAAGCAGTCGGCGTGTCTGTGTCGCAGCCTGGGAGGCCGGGCGTTGGGGGAGTCTGCCAAGTGACTGGCCTCCATTTATAGCTAACTGAGAAACGGCGTCGAAGCTTTCGGGAGCCTCTTACAGGGAATGGTTGCAGTTCGGAACTGGAGACTGTGCTGGCCAACGTCAGCAGCTCCTCTCCCTCGGAGGGCTCTTGGTGTGCCGACCCCTAACAGCCAGCACGGTCCCCAGCTCGTGAACGGTCCCATTGCGAGCCGGTCTCGTCCGTGAAAGAGCCACGTGAGGCTGATCTCCAACAGTCGGGCTCCACACCTGGAGCCTTTGGGACAGGGCAGTCCTGAGCCGATGTGCCCACCAGGGGACGCGACCAAAGTTTACGTACCACAGGAAAGCGCCATCAGGGCCTCGTGTTCTCTCCATGAAATGAACGTGAGCTTGAAGGGTGACGCGTCAGCGTGCACTGTGAACAGCTCGCTGGCACGCCTGTCTTCGGCCCCTCTCACGGTCTCACGCACCCGGGCTCAGTTCCGTGTAGGAATGCTGAGTGGGAGCGCCAGCCTCGCTTCTGGACTCTAAAGCCTTCCACCCCCTAATGGCAGGTTGTGTGTGTCTCTCACGTGGGGGGAGGAATGAGGTTGCCCACAGAGGTTCTGCCATGAAAGATCTAAAGACGCACGCTGCTGAGGAGCTTGCTCCTCATGGAGCGTCCCCGAAGGCCAGAGGAATGCCGAAGGTCTCTTTCAAAGCTGCCGGACGCTCTGCCGTTCTAGGCCTGAGATAGGGACCTTGTGACGGCACTGTAACCCCGCGAGGTCCAGGAGACATCGCCAGTGCGAGTGGCAATCCGCAAGGAAGAACCTTCAAGGCGGAGTGTCCTTCCCTGTACAAAACGGCGCCCAAGTGGCTGAGGCAGGGAGCATTTTCCTTCACAGAACCGGCATCCTCGTAGGCCTGTGGGTTACTCTAAAGAAACGACACTGTGAGCAACCTCTTCGAAAAGGCCTTCGCAAGCGACTTGGAGACAACAGCAGCGCAGTGGAGGCACAGACCATTATCCTAGAGAGCAGCAGCACAGTGTCTCCAGCAGCGATCGCTTCCCGGAGGATACTTAAGCCACACCGAGATTCCAGCAGGGAGTTTTGCCTTGTAGCAGTACAACTCACTCAGGAAAGAGGGATGAGGTGTAGGGCTAATCTACGTGCGCTCACGCTCTGTGTCCCCGAGAAGGTTTCACGGAGCAGAATGCATCACCGACCGCTACCACGTGTGTGCACCAAAGAAGCCCTGTGCCGTGGGTGTTCTCAGGCCGACAGCGAAGACCTAGGTGTGTGCTGCACCCGCGCTCGGTGGTTCACACGTTGCGTGACCCTGTGCCTTTGGAAGATGTTCAGAGCGGGTGGCACCTGCGTGCCGCGAGCGCAAGAGGTGTAGAGTGTAGAGGCCTTTCACACTGGAGGAAGGGCTTGCATCTCATGGAGAAAATGTGTACGTCGCCCGGGAGACGGAGGCGCGCTCCTGACACCGCTTCCTCTGCCCGTTTAAAGCACAAGTGTTTGTACTCGATCTGGGCTGCCTGGTGAAACGCTTGGCAGTCCGCATCACCCTGAGCACCTTTCCTGAAGTTTGATTCGTAGCTGGGTAAACTCGGGCTTCAGAGGCTTAGATGGGACCAAACGTGTTCAGCTTGTGGCGAAAGCCTTTGACCAGAGGCATATACGCTTGTGCTTGGGGCGAGGGCTAGGCAAGAACGTTTACACACTGGGTTTTTATCTTTACCCTAAGCTGTCCCTTTCGGCGGCCGCAGGCGGAGAGAACCCGCGGAGAGAGAACAGCTGCGAAGTGGATGCACAGAACAGTCACCTCGATACCAGCCCCGGGGTCCCAAGCAACGATCCTTCCCCGGAGGGTACTTAACCCACCCAGGGATTCAAGCAGGGAGTTCGCCTTGTCCAACTCGCACAGGAGACTGGCATGAGACGTAGGGCTCATCTACTTGCGTTCACACTACGTGGCCCGGAGAAGTTCTCACGGAGCCGAATCCAGCACCCTTCCTCCACCACGTGTGTACCCAAAGGAGCGCTGGGCAGTGGGTGTTCTCAAGGCCAAGAGAGAAGCCCTTGTTCTGTGCTGCACCTGCTGGGTGGTTCGAAGGTTTTCTCACCTTCCTGCTCTGGAAGCTTTTCAGAGCTGAGGCTACGCCTGGGCTGCGAAAGCAGAGAGGCGTAGAGGCCTTTCACACGGAAGGCGTGGGCCTGTTTCCCATGGAGAAAGTGTACGTCGCCCAACCCCCACCCCCACCCCTCCCCACCCCAACCCACCCCCAGCTGGAGGCGTGCGGCTTGACACCATTTTGTCCTGCCCATGGAAAATACAAAGAGGCCTACACGATTTGGGCTGTCTGGCGAAAGAATTTTGAATCGGCGGCACCCTGAGTACCTTTCCCGAAGTTTGCTTCCTAGCTGGTTAAACTCGGCATTCGGAGGCGAGGTGAGAGCAAACTTGCTCCGCGCGCGGCCAAGTGCCTTGATGCCCTGCCCTAAATGTTTGAGCTTCTGGCCAGCGTCACGCAAGTACTTTGACACGTAGGATTCTCACTTTTACTCCAAGCTGTCCCTGTTGGCTGAAGCAGTCGGCGTGTCTGTGTCGCAGCCTGGGAGGCCGGGCGTTGGGGGAGTCTGCCAAGTGACTGGCCTCCATTTATAGCTAACTGAGAAACGGCGTCGAAGCTTTCGGGAGCCTCTTACAGGGAATGGTTGCAGTTCGGAACTGGAGACTGTGCTGGCCAACGTCAGCAGCTCCTCTCCCTCGGAGGGCTCTTGGTGTGCCGACCCCTAACAGCCAGCACGGTCCCCAGCTCGTGAACGGTCCCATTGCGAGCCGGTCTCGTCCGTGAAAGAGCCACGTGAGGCTGATCTCCAACAGTCGGGCTCCACACCTGGAGCCTTTGGGACAGGGCAGTCCTGAGCCGATGTGCCCACCAGGGGACGCGACCAAAGTTTACGTACCACAGGAAAGCGCCATCAGGGCCTCGTGTTCTCTCCATGAAATGAACGTGAGCTTGAAGGGTGACGCGTCAGCGTGCACTGTGAACAGCTCGCTGGCACGCCTGTCTTCGGCCCCTCTCACGGTCTCACGCACCCGGGCTCAGTTCCGTGTAGGAATGCTGAGTGGGAGCGCCAGCCTCGCTTCTGGACTCTAAAGCCTTCCACCCCCTAATGGCAGGTTGTGTGTGTCTCTCACGTGGGGGGAGGAATGAGGTCGCCCACAGAGGTTCTGCCATGAAAGATCTAAAGACGCACGCTGCTGAGGAGCTTGCTCCTCATGGAGCGTCCCCGAAGGCCAGAGGAATGCCGAAGGTCTCTTTCAAAGCTGCCGGACGCTCTGCCGTTCTAGGCCTGAGATAGGGACCTTGTGACGGCACTGTAACCCCGCGAGGTCCAGGAGACATCGCCAGTGCGAGTGGCAATCCGCAAGGAAGAACCTTCAAGGCGGAGTGTCCTTCCCTGTACAAAACGGCGCCCAAGTGGCTGAGGCAGGGAGCATTTTCCTTCACAGAACCGGCATCCTCGTAGGCCTGTGGGTTACTCTAAAGAAACGACACTGTGAGCAACCTCTTCGAAAAGGCCTTCGCAAGCGACTTGGAGACAACAGCAGCGCAGTGGAGGCACAGACCATTATCCTAGAGAGCAGCAGCACAGTGTCTCCAGCAGCGATCGCTTCCCGGAGGATACTTAAGCCACACCGAGATTCCAGCAGGGAGTTTTGCCTTGTAGCAGTACAACTCACTCAGGAAAGAGGGATGAGGTGTAGGGCTAATCTACGTGCGCTCACGCTCTGTGTCCCCGAGAAGGTTTCACGGAGCAGAATGCATCACCGACCGCTACCACGTGTGTGCACCAAAGAAGCCCTGTGCCGTGGGTGTTCTCAGGCCGACAGCGAAGACCTAGGTGTGTGCTGCACCCGCGCTCGGTGGTTCACACGTTGCGTGACCCTGTGCCTTTGGAAGATGTTCAGAGCGGGTGGCACCTGCGTGCCGCGAGCGCAAGAGGTGTAGAGTGTAGAGGCCTTTCACACTGGAGGAAGGGCTTGCATCTCATGGAGAAAATGTGTACGTCGCCCGGGAGACGGAGGCGCGCTCCTGACACCGCTTCCTCTGCCCGTTTAAAGCACAAGTGTTTGTACTCGATCTGGGCTGCCTGGTGAAACGCTTGGCAGTCCGCATCACCCTGAGCACCTTTCCTGAAGTTTGATTCGTAGCTGGGTAAACTCGGGCTTCAGAGGCTTAGATGGGACCAAACGTGTTCAGCTTGTGGCGAAAGCCTTTGACCAGAGGCATATACGCTTGTGCTTGGGGCGAGGGCTAGGCAAGAACGTTTACACACTGGGTTTTTATCTTTACCCTAAGCTGTCCCTTTCGGCGGCCGCAGGCGGAGAGAACCCGCGGAGAGAGAACAGCTGCGAAGTGGATGCACAGAACAGTCACCTCGATACCAGCCCCGGGGTCCCAAGCAACGATCCTTCCCCGGAGGGTACTTAACCCACCCAGGGATTCAAGCAGGGAGTTCGCCTTGTCCAACTCGCACAGGAGACTGGCATGAGACGTAGGGCTCATCTACTTGCGTTCACACTACGTGGCCCGGAGAAGTTCTCACGGAGCCGAATCCAGCACCCTTCCTCCACCACGTGTGTACCCAAAGGAGCGCTGGGCAGTGGGTGTTCTCAAGGCCAAGAGAGAAGCCCTTGTTCTGTGCTGCACCTGCTGGGTGGTTCGAAGGTTTTCTCACCTTCCTGCTCTGGAAGCTTTTCAGAGCTGAGGCTACGCCTGGGCTGCGAAAGCAGAGAGGCGTAGAGGCCTTTCACACGGAAGGCGTGGGCCTGTTTCCCATGGAGAAAGTGTACGTCGCCCAACCCCCACCCCCACCCCTCCCCACCCCAACCCACCCCCAGCTGGAGGCGTGCGGCTTGACACCATTTTGTCCTGCCCATGGAAAATACAAAGAGGCCTACACGATTTGGGCTGTCTGGCGAAAGAATTTTGAATCGGCGGCACCCTGAGTACCTTTCCCGAAGTTTGCTTCCTAGCTGGTTAAACTCGGCATTCGGAGGCGAGGTGAGAGCAAACTTGCTCCGCGCGCGGCCAAGTGCCTTGATGCCCTGCCCTAAATGTTTGAGCTTCTGGCCAGCGTCACGCAAGTACTTTGACACGTAGGATTCTCACTTTTACTCCAAGCTGTCCCTGTTGGCTGAAGCAGTCGGCGTGTCTGTGTCGCAGCCTGGGAGGCCGGGCGTTGGGGGAGTCTGCCAAGTGACTGGCCTCCATTTATAGCTAACTGAGAAACGGCGTCGAAGCTTTCGGGAGCCTCTTACAGGGAATGGTTGCAGTTCGGAACTGGAGACTGTGCTGGCCAACGTCAGCAGCTCCTCTCCCTCGGAGGGCTCTTGGTGTGCCGACCCCTAACAGCCAGCACGGTCCCCAGCTCGTGAACGGTCCCATTGCGAGCCGGTCTCGTCCGTGAAAGAGCCACGTGAGGCTGATCTCCAACAGTCGGGCTCCACACCTGGAGCCTTTGGGACAGGGCAGTCCTGAGCCGATGTGCCCACCAGGGGACGCGACCAAAGTTTACGTACCACAGGAAAGCGCCATCAGGGCCTCGTGTTCTCTCCATGAAATGAACGTGAGCTTGAAGGGTGACGCGTCAGCGTGCACTGTGAACAGCTCGCTGGCACGCCTGTCTTCGGCCCCTCTCACGGTCTCACGCACCCGGGCTCAGTTCCGTGTAGGAATGCTGAGTGGGAGCGCCAGCCTCGCTTCTGGACTCTAAAGCCTTCCACCCCCTAATGGCAGGTTGTGTGTGTCTCTCACGTGGGGGGAGGAATGAGGTCGCCCACAGAGGTTCTGCCATGAAAGATCTAAAGACGCACGCTGCTGAGGAGCTTGCTCCTCATGGAGCGTCCCCGAAGGCCAGAGGAATGCCGAAGGTCTCTTTCAAAGCTGCCGGACGCTCTGCCGTTCTAGGCCTGAGATAGGGACCTTGTGACGGCACTGTAACCCCGCGAGGTCCAGGAGACATCGCCAGTGCGAGTGGCAATCCGCAAGGAAGAACCTTCAAGGCGGAGTGTCCTTCCCTGTACAAAACGGCGCCCAAGTGGCTGAGGCAGGGAGCATTTTCCTTCACAGAACCGGCATCCTCGTAGGCCTGTGGGTTACTCTAAAGAAACGACACTGTGAGCAACCTCTTCGAAAAGGCCTTCGCAAGCGACTTGGAGACAACAGCAGCGCAGTGGAGGCACAGACCATTATCCTAGAGAGCAGCAGCACAGTGTCTCCAGCAGCGATCGCTTCCCGGAGGATACTTAAGCCACACCGAGATTCCAGCAGGGAGTTTTGCCTTGTAGCAGTACAACTCACTCAGGAAAGAGGGATGAGGTGTAGGGCTAATCTACGTGCGCTCACGCTCTGTGTCCCCGAGAAGGTTTCACGGAGCAGAATGCATCACCGACCGCTACCACGTGTGTGCACCAAAGAAGCCCTGTGCCGTGGGTGTTCTCAGGCCGACAGCGAAGACCTAGGTGTGTGCTGCACCCGCGCTCGGTGGTTCACACGTTGCGTGACCCTGTGCCTTTGGAAGATGTTCAGAGCGGGTGGCACCTGCGTGCTGCGAGCGCAAGAGGTGTAGAGTGTAGAGGCCTTTCACACTGGAGGAAGGGCTTGCATCTCATGGAGAAAATGTGTACGTCGCCCGGGAGACGGAGGCGCGCTCCTGACACCGCTTCCTCTGCCCGTTTAAAGCACAAGTGTTTGTACTCGATCTGGGCTGCCTGGTGAAACGCTTGGCAGTCCGCATCACCCTGAGCACCTTTCCTGAAGTTTGATTCGTAGCTGGGTAAACTCGGGCTTCAGAGGCTTAGATGGGACCAAACGTGTTCAGCTTGTGGCGAAAGCCTTTGACCAGAGGCATATACGCTTGTGCTTGGGGCGAGGGCTAGGCAAGAACGTTTACACACTGGGTTTTTATCTTTACCCTAAGCTGTCCCTTTCGGCGGCCGCAGGCGGAGAGAACCCGCGGAGAGAGAACAGCTGCGAAGTGGATGCACAGAACAGTCACCTCGATACCAGCCCCGGGGTCCCAAGCAACGATCCTTCCCCGGAGGGTACTTAACCCACCCAGGGATTCAAGCAGGGAGTTCGCCTTGTCCAACTCGCACAGGAGACTGGCATGAGACGTAGGGCTCATCTACTTGCGTTCACACTACGTGGCCCGGAGAAGTTCTCACGGAGCCGAATCCAGCACCCTTCCTCCACCACGTGTGTACCCAAAGGAGCGCTGGGCAGTGGGTGTTCTCAAGGCCAAGAGAGAAGCCCTTGTTCTGTGCTGCACCTGCTGGGTGGTTCGAAGGTTTTCTCACCTTCCTGCTCTGGAAGCTTTTCAGAGCTGAGGCTACGCCTGGGCTGCGAAAGCAGAGAGGCGTAGAGGCCTTTCACACGGAAGGCGTGGGCCTGTTTCCCATGGAGAAAGTGTACGTCGCCCAACCCCCACCCCCACCCCTCCCCACCCCAACCCACCCCCAGCTGGAGGCGTGCGGCTTGACACCATTTTGTCCTGCCCATGGAAAATACAAAGAGGCCTACACGATTTGGGCTGTCTGGCGAAAGAATTTTGAATCGGCGGCACCCTGAGTACCTTTCCCGAAGTTTGCTTCCTAGCTGGTTAAACTCGGCATTCGGAGGCGAGGTGAGAGCAAACTTGCTCCGCGCGCGGCCAAGTGCCTTGATGCCCTGCCCTAAATGTTTGAGCTTCTGGCCAGCGTCACGCAAGTACTTTGACACGTAGGATTCTCACTTTTACTCCAAGCTGTCCCTGTTGGCTGAAGCAGTCGGCGTGTCTGTGTCGCAGCCTGGGAGGCCGGGCGTTGGGGGAGTCTGCCAAGTGACTGGCCTCCATTTATAGCTAACTGAGAAACGGCGTCGAAGCTTTCGGGAGCCTCTTACAGGGAATGGTTGCAGTTCGGAACTGGAGACTGTGCTGGCCAACGTCAGCAGCTCCTCTCCCTCGGAGGGCTCTTGGTGTGCCGACCCCTAACAGCCAGCACGGTCCCCAGCTCGTGAACGGTCCCATTGCGAGCCGGTCTCGTCCGTGAAAGAGCCACGTGAGGCTGATCTCCAACAGTCGGGCTCCACACCTGGAGCCTTTGGGACAGGGCAGTCCTGAGCCGATGTGCCCACCAGGGGACGCGACCAAAGTTTACGTACCACAGGAAAGCGCCATCAGGGCCTCGTGTTCTCTCCATGAAATGAACGTGAGCTTGAAGGGTGACGCGTCAGCGTGCACTGTGAACAGCTCGCTGGCACGCCTGTCTTCGGCCCCTCTCACGGTCTCACGCACCCGGGCTCAGTTCCGTGTAGGAATGCTGAGTGGGAGCGCCAGCCTCGCTTCTGGACTCTAAAGCCTTCCACCCCCTAATGGCAGGTTGTGTGTGTCTCTCACGTGGGGGGAGGAATGAGGTCGCCCACAGAGGTTCTGCCATGAAAGATCTAAAGACGCACGCTGCTGAGGAGCTTGCTCCTCATGGAGCGTCCCCGAAGGCCAGAGGAATGCCGAAGGTCTCTTTCAAAGCTGCCGGACGCTCTGCCGTTCTAGGCCTGAGATAGGGACCTTGTGACGGCACTGTAACCCCGCGAGGTCCAGGAGACATCGCCAGTGCGAGTGGCAATCCGCAAGGAAGAACCTTCAAGGCGGAGTGTCCTTCCCTGTACAAAACGGCGCCCAAGTGGCTGAGGCAGGGAGCATTTTCCTTCACAGAACCGGCATCCTCGTAGGCCTGTGGGTTACTCTAAAGAAACGACACTGTGAGCAACCTCTTCGAAAAGGCCTTCGCAAGCGACTTGGAGACAACAGCAGCGCAGTGGAGGCACAGACCATTATCCTAGAGAGCAGCAGCACAGTGTCTCCAGCAGCGATCGCTTCCCGGAGGATACTTAAGCCACACCGAGATTCCAGCAGGGAGTTTTGCCTTGTAGCAGTACAACTCACTCAGGAAAGAGGGATGAGGTGTAGGGCTAATCTACGTGCGCTCACGCTCTGTGTCCCCGAGAAGGTTTCACGGAGCAGAATGCATCACCGACCGCTACCACGTGTGTGCACCAAAGAAGCCCTGTGCCGTGGGTGTTCTCAGGCCGACAGCGAAGACCTAGGTGTGTGCTGCACCCGCGCTCGGTGGTTCACACGTTGCGTGACCCTGTGCCTTTGGAAGATGTTCAGAGCGGGTGGCACCTGCGTGCTGCGAGCGCAAGAGGTGTAGAGTGTAGAGGCCTTTCACACTGGAGGAAGGGCTTGCATCTCATGGAGAAAATGTGTACGTCGCCCGGGAGACGGAGGCGCGCTCCTGACACCGCTTCCTCTGCCCGTTTAAAGCACAAGTGTTTGTACTCGATCTGGGCTGCCTGGTGAAACGCTTGGCAGTCCGCATCACCCTGAGCACCTTTCCTGAAGTTTGATTCGTAGCTGGGTAAACTCGGGCTTCAGAGGCTTAGATGGGACCAAACGTGTTCAGCTTGTGGCGAAAGCCTTTGACCAGAGGCATATACGCTTGTGCTTGGGGCGAGGGCTAGGCAAGAACGTTTACACACTGGGTTTTTATCTTTACCCTAAGCTGTCCCTTTCGGCGGCCGCAGGCGGAGAGAACCCGCGGAGAGAGAACAGCTGCGAAGTGGATGCACAGAACAGTCACCTCGATACCAGCCCCGGGGTCCCAAGCAACGATCCTTCCCCGGAGGGTACTTAACCCACCCAGGGATTCAAGCAGGGAGTTCGCCTTGTCCAACTCGCACAGGAGACTGGCATGAGACGTAGGGCTCATCTACTTGCGTTCACACTACGTGGCCCGGAGAAGTTCTCACGGAGCCGAATCCAGCACCCTTCCTCCACCACGTGTGTACCCAAAGGAGCGCTGGGCAGTGGGTGTTCTCAAGGCCAAGAGAGAAGCCCTTGTTCTGTGCTGCACCTGCTGGGTGGTTCGAAGGTTTTCTCACCTTCCTGCTCTGGAAGCTTTTCAGAGCTGAGGCTACGCCTGGGCTGCGAAAGCAGAGAGGCGTAGAGGCCTTTCACACGGAAGGCGTGGGCCTGTTTCCCATGGAGAAAGTGTACGTCGCCCAACCCCCACCCCCACCCCTCCCCACCCCAACCCACCCCCAGCTGGAGGCGTGCGGCTTGACACCATTTTGTCCTGCCCATGGAAAATACAAAGAGGCCTACACGATTTGGGCTGTCTGGCGAAAGAATTTTGAATCGGCGGCACCCTGAGTACCTTTCCCGAAGTTTGCTTCCTAGCTGGTTAAACTCGGCATTCGGAGGCGAGGTGAGAGCAAACTTGCTCCGCGCGCGGCCAAGTGCCTTGATGCCCTGCCCTAAATGTTTGAGCTTCTGGCCAGCGTCACGCAAGTACTTTGACACGTAGGATTCTCACTTTTACTCCAAGCTGTCCCTGTTGGCTGAAGCAGTCGGCGTGTCTGTGTCGCAGCCTGGGAGGCCGGGCGTTGGGGGAGTCTGCCAAGTGACTGGCCTCCATTTATAGCTAACTGAGAAACGGCGTCGAAGCTTTCGGGAGCCTCTTACAGGGAATGGTTGCAGTTCGGAACTGGAGACTGTGCTGGCCAACGTCAGCAGCTCCTCTCCCTCGGAGGGCTCTTGGTGTGCCGACCCCTAACAGCCAGCACGGTCCCCAGCTCGTGAACGGTCCCATTGCGAGCCGGTCTCGTCCGTGAAAGAGCCACGTGAGGCTGATCTCCAACAGTCGGGCTCCACACCTGGAGCCTTTGGGACAGGGCAGTCCTGAGCCGATGTGCCCACCAGGGGACGCGACCAAAGTTTACGTACCACAGGAAAGCGCCATCAGGGCCTCGTGTTCTCTCCATGAAATGAACGTGAGCTTGAAGGGTGACGCGTCAGCGTGCACTGTGAACAGCTCGCTGGCACGCCTGTCTTCGGCCCCTCTCACGGTCTCACGCACCCGGGCTCAGTTCCGTGTAGGAATGCTGAGTGGGAGCGCCAGCCTCGCTTCTGGACTCTAAAGCCTTCCACCCCCTAATGGCAGGTTGTGTGTGTCTCTCACGTGGGGGGAGGAATGAGGTCGCCCACAGAGGTTCTGCCATGAAAGATCTAAAGACGCACGCTGCTGAGGAGCTTGCTCCTCATGGAGCGTCCCCGAAGGCCAGAGGAATGCCGAAGGTCTCTTTCAAAGCTGCCGGACGCTCTGCCGTTCTAGGCCTGAGATAGGGACCTTGTGACGGCACTGTAACCCCGCGAGGTCCAGGAGACATCGCCAGTGCGAGTGGCAATCCGCAAGGAAGAACCTTCAAGGCGGAGTGTCCTTCCCTGTACAAAACGGCGCCCAAGTGGCGGAGGCAGGGAGCATTTTCCTTCACAGAACCGGCATCCTCGTAGGCCTGTGGGTTACTCTAAAGAAACGACACTGTGAGCAACCTCTTCGAAAAGGCCTTCGCAAGCGACTTGGAGACAACAGCAGCGCAGTGGAGGCACAGACCATTATCCTAGAGAGCAGCAGCACAGTGTCTCCAGCAGCGATCGCTTCCCGGAGGATACTTAAGCCACACCGAGATTCCAGCAGGGAGTTTTGCCTTGTAGCAGTACAACTCACTCAGGAAAGAGGGATGAGGTGTAGGGCTAATCTACGTGCGCTCACGCTCTGTGTCCCCGAGAAGGTTTCACGGAGCAGAATGCATCACCGACCGCTACCACGTGTGTGCACCAAAGAAGCCCTGTGCCGTGGGTGTTCTCAGGCCGACAGCGAAGACCTAGGTGTGTGCTGCACCCGCGCTCGGTGGTTCACACGTTGCGTGACCCTGTGCCTTTGGAAGATGTTCAGAGCGGGTGGCACCTGCGTGCTGCGAGCGCAAGAGGTGTAGAGTGTAGAGGCCTTTCACACTGGAGGAAGGGCTTGCATCTCATGGAGAAAATGTGTACGTCGCCCGGGAGACGGAGGCGCGCTCCTGACACCGCTTCCTCTGCCCGTTTAAAGCACAAGTGTTTGTACTCGATCTGGGCTGCCTGGTGAAACGCTTGGCAGTCCGCATCACCCTGAGCACCTTTCCTGAAGTTTGATTCGTAGCTGGGTAAACTCGGGCTTCAGAGGCTTAGATGGGACCAAACGTGTTCAGCTTGTGGCGAAAGCCTTTGACCAGAGGCATATACGCTTGTGCTTGGGGCGAGGGCTAGGCAAGAACGTTTACACACTGGGTTTTTATCTTTACCCTAAGCTGTCCCTTTCGGCGGCCGCAGGCGGAGAGAACCCGCGGAGAGAGAACAGCTGCGAAGTGGATGCACAGAACAGTCACCTCGATACCAGCCCCGGGGTCCCAAGCAACGATCCTTCCCCGGAGGGTACTTAACCCACCCAGGGATTCAAGCAGGGAGTTCGCCTTGTCCAACTCGCACAGGAGACTGGCATGAGACGTAGGGCTCATCTACTTGCGTTCACACTACGTGGCCCGGAGAAGTTCTCACGGAGCCGAATCCAGCACCCTTCCTCCACCACGTGTGTACCCAAAGGAGCGCTGGGCAGTGGGTGTTCTCAAGGCCAAGAGAGAAGCCCTTGTTCTGTGCTGCACCTGCTGGGTGGTTCGAAGGTTTTCTCACCTTCCTGCTCTGGAAGCTTTTCAGAGCTGAGGCTACGCCTGGGCTGCGAAAGCAGAGAGGCGTAGAGGCCTTTCACACGGAAGGCGTGGGCCTGTTTCCCATGGAGAAAGTGTACGTCGCCCAACCCCCACCCCCACCCCTCCCCACCCCAACCCACCCCCAGCTGGAGGCGTGCGGCTTGACACCATTTTGTCCTGCCCATGGAAAATACAAAGAGGCCTACACGATTTGGGCTGTCTGGCGAAAGAATTTTGAATCGGCGGCACCCTGAGTACCTTTCCCGAAGTTTGCTTCCTAGCTGGTTAAACTCGGCATTCGGAGGCGAGGTGAGAGCAAACTTGCTCCGCGCGCGGCCAAGTGCCTTGATGCCCTGCCCTAAATGTTTGAGCTTCTGGCCAGCGTCACGCAAGTACTTTGACACGTAGGATTCTCACTTTTACTCCAAGCTGTCCCTGTTGGCTGAAGCAGTCGGCGTGTCTGTGTCGCAGCCTGGGAGGCCGGGCGTTGGGGGAGTCTGCCAAGTGACTGGCCTCCATTTATAGCTAACTGAGAAACGGCGTCGAAGCTTTCGGGAGCCTCTTACAGGGAATGGTTGCAGTTCGGAACTGGAGACTGTGCTGGCCAACGTCAGCAGCTCCTCTCCCTCGGAGGGCTCTTGGTGTGCCGACCCCTAACAGCCAGCACGGTCCCCAGCTCGTGAACGGTCCCATTGCGAGCCGGTCTCGTCCGTGAAAGAGCCACGTGAGGCTGATCTCCAACAGTCGGGCTCCACACCTGGAGCCTTTGGGACAGGGCAGTCCTGAGCCGATGTGCCCACCAGGGGACGCGACCAAAGTTTACGTACCACAGGAAAGCGCCATCAGGGCCTCGTGTTCTCTCCATGAAATGAACGTGAGCTTGAAGGGTGACGCGTCAGCGTGCACTGTGAACAGCTCGCTGGCACGCCTGTCTTCGGCCCCTCTCACGGTCTCACGCACCCGGGCTCAGTTCCGTGTAGGAATGCTGAGTGGGAGCGCCAGCCTCGCTTCTGGACTCTAAAGCCTTCCACCCCCTAATGGCAGGTTGTGTGTGTCTCTCACGTGGGGGGAGGAATGAGGTCGCCCACAGAGGTTCTGCCATGAAAGATCTAAAGACGCACGCTGCTGAGGAGCTTGCTCCTCATGGAGCGTCCCCGAAGGCCAGAGGAATGCCGAAGGTCTCTTTCAAAGCTGCCGGACGCTCTGCCGTTCTAGGCCTGAGATAGGGACCTTGTGACGGCACTGTAACCCCGCGAGGTCCAGGAGACATCGCCAGTGCGAGTGGCAATCCGCAAGGAAGAACCTTCAAGGCGGAGTGTCCTTCCCTGTACAAAACGGCGCCCAAGTGGCGGAGGCAGGGAGCATTTTCCTTCACAGAACCGGCATCCTCGTAGGCCTGTGGGTTACTCTAAAGAAACGACACTGTGAGCAACCTCTTCGAAAAGGCCTTCGCAAGCGACTTGGAGACAACAGCAGCGCAGTGGAGGCACAGACCATTATCCTAGAGAGCAGCAGCACAGTGTCTCCAGCAGCGATCGCTTCCCGGAGGATACTTAAGCCACACCGAGATTCCAGCAGGGAGTTTTGCCTTGTAGCAGTACAACTCACTCAGGAAAGAGGGATGAGGTGTAGGGCTAATCTACGTGCGCTCACGCTCTGTGTCCCCGAGAAGGTTTCACGGAGCAGAATGCATCACCGACCGCTACCACGTGTGTGCACCAAAGAAGCCCTGTGCCGTGGGTGTTCTCAGGCCGACAGCGAAGACCTAGGTGTGTGCTGCACCCGCGCTCGGTGGTTCACACGTTGCGTGACCCTGTGCCTTTGGAAGATGTTCAGAGCGGGTGGCACCTGCGTGCTGCGAGCGCAAGAGGTGTAGAGTGTAGAGGCCTTTCACACTGGAGGAAGGGCTTGCATCTCATGGAGAAAATGTGTACGTCGCCCGGGAGACGGAGGCGCGCTCCTGACACCGCTTCCTCTGCCCGTTTAAAGCACAAGTGTTTGTACTCGATCTGGGCTGCCTGGTGAAACGCTTGGCAGTCCACATCACCCTGAGCACCTTTCCTGAAGTTTGATTCGTAGCTGGGTAAACTCGGGCTTCAGAGGCTTAGATGGGACCAAACGTGTTCAGCTTGTGGCGAAAGCCTTTGACCAGAGGCATATACGCTTGTGCTTGGGGCGAGGGCTAGGCAAGAACGTTTACACACTGGGTTTTTATCTTTACCCTAAGCTGTCCCTTTCGGCGGCCGCAGGCGGAGAGAACCCGCGGAGAGAGAACAGCTGCGAAGTGGATGCACAGAACAGTCACCTCGATACCAGCCCCGGGGTCCCAAGCAACGATCCTTCCCCGGAGGGTACTTAACCCACCCAGGGATTCAAGCAGGGAGTTCGCCTTGTCCAACTCGCACAGGAGACTGGCATGAGACGTAGGGCTCATCTACTTGCGTTCACACTACGTGGCCCGGAGAAGTTCTCACGGAGCCGAATCCAGCACCCTTCCTCCACCACGTGTGTACCCAAAGGAGCGCTGGGCAGTGGGTGTTCTCAAGGCCAAGAGAGAAGCCCTTGTTCTGTGCTGCACCTGCTGGGTGGTTCGAAGGTTTTCTCACCTTCCTGCTCTGGAAGCTTTTCAGAGCTGAGGCTACGCCTGGGCTGCGAAAGCAGAGAGGCGTAGAGGCCTTTCACACGGAAGGCGTGGGCCTGTTTCCCATGGAGAAAGTGTACGTCGCCCAACCCCCACCCCCACCCCTCCCCACCCCAACCCACCCCCAGCTGGAGGCGTGCGGCTTGACACCATTTTGTCCTGCCCATGGAAAATACAAAGAGGCCTACACGATTTGGGCTGTCTGGCGAAAGAATTTTGAATCGGCGGCACCCTGAGTACCTTTCCCGAAGTTTGCTTCCTAGCTGGTTAAACTCGGCATTCGGAGGCGAGGTGAGAGCAAACTTGCTCCGCGCGCGGCCAAGTGCCTTGATGCCCTGCCCTAAATGTTTGAGCTTCTGGCCAGCGTCACGCAAGTACTTTGACACGTAGGATTCTCACTTTTACTCCAAGCTGTCCCTGTTGGCTGAAGCAGTCGGCGTGTCTGTGTCGCAGCCTGGGAGGCCGGGCGTTGGGGGAGTCTGCCAAGTGACTGGCCTCCATTTATAGCTAACTGAGAAACGGCGTCGAAGCTTTCGGGAGCCTCTTACAGGGAATGGTTGCAGTTCGGAACTGGAGACTGTGCTGGCCAACGTCAGCAGCTCCTCTCCCTCGGAGGGCTCTTGGTGTGCCGACCCCTAACAGCCAGCACGGTCCCCAGCTCGTGAACGGTCCCATTGCGAGCCGGTCTCGTCCGTGAAAGAGCCACGTGAGGCTGATCTCCAACAGTCGGGCTCCACACCTGGAGCCTTTGGGACAGGGCAGTCCTGAGCCGATGTGCCCACCAGGGGACGCGACCAAAGTTTACGTACCACAGGAAAGCGCCATCAGGGCCTCGTGTTCTCTCCATGAAATGAACGTGAGCTTGAAGGGTGACGCGTCAGCGTGCACTGTGAACAGCTCGCTGGCACGCCTGTCTTCGGCCCCTCTCACGGTCTCACGCACCCGGGCTCAGTTCCGTGTAGGAATGCTGAGTGGGAGCGCCAGCCTCGCTTCTGGACTCTAAAGCCTTCCACCCCCTAATGGCAGGTTGTGTGTGTCTCTCACGTGGGGGGAGGAATGAGGTCGCCCACAGAGGTTCTGCCATGAAAGATCTAAAGACGCACGCTGCTGAGGAGCTTGCTCCTCATGGAGCGTCCCCGAAGGCCAGAGGAATGCCGAAGGTCTCTTTCAAAGCTGCCGGACGCTCTGCCGTTCTAGGCCTGAGATAGGGACCTTGTGACGGCACTGTAACCCCGCGAGGTCCAGGAGACATCGCCAGTGCGAGTGGCAATCCGCAAGGAAGAACCTTCAAGGCGGAGTGTCCTTCCCTGTACAAAACGGCGCCCAAGTGGCGGAGGCAGGGAGCATTTTCCTTCACAGAACCGGCATCCTCGTAGGCCTGTGGGTTACTCTAAAGAAACGACACTGTGAGCAACCTCTTCGAAAAGGCCTTCGCAAGCGACTTGGAGACAACAGCAGCGCAGTGGAGGCACAGACCATTATCCTAGAGAGCAGCAGCACAGTGTCTCCAGCAGCGATCGCTTCCCGGAGGATACTTAAGCCACACCGAGATTCCAGCAGGGAGTTTTGCCTTGTAGCAGTACAACTCACTCAGGAAAGAGGGATGAGGTGTAGGGCTAATCTACGTGCGCTCACGCTCTGTGTCCCCGAGAAGGTTTCACGGAGCAGAATGCATCACCGACCGCTACCACGTGTGTGCACCAAAGAAGCCCTGTGCCGTGGGTGTTCTCAGGCCGACAGCGAAGACCTAGGTGTGTGCTGCACCCGCGCTCGGTGGTTCACACGTTGCGTGACCCTGTGCCTTTGGAAGATGTTCAGAGCGGGTGGCACCTGCGTGCTGCGAGCGCAAGAGGTGTAGAGTGTAGAGGCCTTTCACACTGGAGGAAGGGCTTGCATCTCATGGAGAAAATGTGTACGTCGCCCGGGAGACGGAGGCGCGCTCCTGACACCGCTTCCTCTGCCCGTTTAAAGCACAAGTGTTTGTACTCGATCTGGGCTGCCTGGTGAAACGCTTGGCAGTCCGCATCACCCTGAGCACCTTTCCTGAAGTTTGATTCGTAGCTGGGTAAACTCGGGCTTCAGAGGCTTAGATGGGACCAAACGTGTTCAGCTTGTGGCGAAAGCCTTTGACCAGAGGCATATACGCTTGTGCTTGGGGCGAGGGCTAGGCAAGAACGTTTACACACTGGGTTTTTATCTTTACCCTAAGCTGTCCCTTTCGGCGGCCGCAGGCGGAGAGAACCCGCGGAGAGAGAACAGCTGCGAAGTGGATGCACAGAACAGTCACCTCGATACCAGCCCCGGGGTCCCAAGCAACGATCCTTCCCCGGAGGGTACTTAACCCACCCAGGGATTCAAGCAGGGAGTTCGCCTTGTCCAACTCGCACAGGAGACTGGCATGAGACGTAGGGCTCATCTACTTGCGTTCACACTACGTGGCCCGGAGAAGTTCTCACGGAGCCGAATCCAGCACCCTTCCTCCACCACGTGTGTACCCAAAGGAGCGCTGGGCAGTGGGTGTTCTCAAGGCCAAGAGAGAAGCCCTTGTTCTGTGCTGCACCTGCTGGGTGGTTCGAAGGTTTTCTCACCTTCCTGCTCTGGAAGCTTTTCAGAGCTGAGGCTACGCCTGGGCTGCGAAAGCAGAGAGGCGTAGAGGCCTTTCACACGGAAGGCGTGGGCCTGTTTCCCATGGAGAAAGTGTACGTCGCCCAACCCCCACCCCCACCCCTCCCCACCCCAACCCACCCCCAGCTGGAGGCGTGCGGCTTGACACCATTTTGTCCTGCCCATGGAAAATACAAAGAGGCCTACACGATTTGGGCTGTCTGGCGAAAGAATTTTGAATCGGCGGCACCCTGAGTACCTTTCCCGAAGTTTGCTTCCTAGCTGGTTAAACTCGGCATTCGGAGGCGAGGTGAGAGCAAACTTGCTCCGCGCGCGGCCAAGTGCCTTGATGCCCTGCCCTAAATGTTTGAGCTTCTGGCCAGCGTCACGCAAGTACTTTGACACGTAGGATTCTCACTTTTACTCCAAGCTGTCCCTGTTGGCTGAAGCAGTCGGCGTGTCTGTGTCGCAGCCTGGGAGGCCGGGCGTTGGGGGAGTCTGCCAAGTGACTGGCCTCCATTTATAGCTAACTGAGAAACGGCGTCGAAGCTTTCGGGAGCCTCTTACAGGGAATGGTTGCAGTTCGGAACTGGAGACTGTGCTGGCCAACGTCAGCAGCTCCTCTCCCTCGGAGGGCTCTTGGTGTGCCGACCCCTAACAGCCAGCACGGTCCCCAGCTCGTGAACGGTCCCATTGCGAGCCGGTCTCGTCCGTGAAAGAGCCACGTGAGGCTGATCTCCAACAGTCGGGCTCCACACCTGGAGCCTTTGGGACAGGGCAGTCCTGAGCCGATGTGCCCACCAGGGGACGCGACCAAAGTTTACGTACCACAGGAAAGCGCCATCAGGGCCTCGTGTTCTCTCCATGAAATGAACGTGAGCTTGAAGGGTGACGCGTCAGCGTGCACTGTGAACAGCTCGCTGGCACGCCTGTCTTCGGCCCCTCTCACGGTCTCACGCACCCGGGCTCAGTTCCGTGTAGGAATGCTGAGTGGGAGCGCCAGCCTCGCTTCTGGACTCTAAAGCCTTCCACCCCCTAATGGCAGGTTGTGTGTGTCTCTCACGTGGGGGGAGGAATGAGGTCGCCCACAGAGGTTCTGCCATGAAAGATCTAAAGACGCACGCTGCTGAGGAGCTTGCTCCTCATGGAGCGTCCCCGAAGGCCAGAGGAATGCCGAAGGTCTCTTTCAAAGCTGCCGGACGCTCTGCCGTTCTAGGCCTGAGATAGGGACCTTGTGACGGCACTGTAACCCCGCGAGGTCCAGGAGACATCGCCAGTGCGAGTGGCAATCCGCAAGGAAGAACCTTCAAGGCGGAGTGTCCTTCCCTGTACAAAACGGCGCCCAAGTGGCGGAGGCAGGGAGCATTTTCCTTCACAGAACCGGCATCCTCGTAGGCCTGTGGGTTACTCTAAAGAAACGACACTGTGAGCAACCTCTTCGAAAAGGCCTTCGCAAGCGACTTGGAGACAACAGCAGCGCAGTGGAGGCACAGACCATTATCCTAGAGAGCAGCAGCACAGTGTCTCCAGCAGCGATCGCTTCCCGGAGGATACTTAAGCCACACCGAGATTCCAGCAGGGAGTTTTGCCTTGTAGCAGTACAACTCACTCAGGAAAGAGGGATGAGGTGTAGGGCTAATCTACGTGCGCTCACGCTCTGTGTCCCCGAGAAGGTTTCACGGAGCAGAATGCATCACCGACCGCTACCACGTGTGTGCACCAAAGAAGCCCTGTGCCGTGGGTGTTCTCAGGCCGACAGCGAAGACCTAGGTGTGTGCTGCACCCGCGCTCGGTGGTTCACACGTTGCGTGACCCTGTGCCTTTGGAAGATGTTCAGAGCGGGTGGCACCTGCGTGCTGCGAGCGCAAGAGGTGTAGAGTGTAGAGGCCTTTCACACTGGAGGAAGGGCTTGCATCTCATGGAGAAAATGTGTACGTCGCCCGGGAGACGGAGGCGCGCTCCTGACACCGCTTCCTCTGCCCGTTTAAAGCACAAGTGTTTGTACTCGATCTGGGCTGCCTGGTGAAACGCTTGGCAGTCCACATCACCCTGAGCACCTTTCCTGAAGTTTGATTCGTAGCTGGGTAAACTCGGGCTTCAGAGGCTTAGATGGGACCAAACGTGTTCAGCTTGTGGCGAAAGCCTTTGACCAGAGGCATATACGCTTGTGCTTGGGGCGAGGGCTAGGCAAGAACGTTTACACACTGGGTTTTTATCTTTACCCTAAGCTGTCCCTTTCGGCGGCCGCAGGCGGAGAGAACCCGCGGAGAGAGAACAGCTGCGAAGTGGATGCACAGAACAGTCACCTCGATACCAGCCCCGGGGTCCCAAGCAACGATCCTTCCCCGGAGGGTACTTAACCCACCCAGGGATTCAAGCAGGGAGTTCGCCTTGTCCAACTCGCACAGGAGACTGGCATGAGACGTAGGGCTCATCTACTTGCGTTCACACTACGTGGCCCGGAGAAGTTCTCACGGAGCCGAATCCAGCACCCTTCCTCCACCACGTGTGTACCCAAAGGAGCGCTGGGCAGTGGGTGTTCTCAAGGCCAAGAGAGAAGCCCTTGTTCTGTGCTGCACCTGCTGGGTGGTTCGAAGGTTTTCTCACCTTCCTGCTCTGGAAGCTTTTCAGAGCTGAGGCTACGCCTGGGCTGCGAAAGCAGAGAGGCGTAGAGGCCTTTCACACGGAAGGCGTGGGCCTGTTTCCCATGGAGAAAGTGTACGTCGCCCAACCCCCACCCCCACCCCTCCCCACCCCAACCCACCCCCAGCTGGAGGCGTGCGGCTTGACACCATTTTGTCCTGCCCATGGAAAATACAAAGAGGCCTACACGATTTGGGCTGTCTGGCGAAAGAATTTTGAATCGGCGGCACCCTGAGTACCTTTCCCGAAGTTTGCTTCCTAGCTGGTTAAACTCGGCATTCGGAGGCGAGGTGAGAGCAAACTTGCTCCGCGCGCGGCCAAGTGCCTTGATGCCCTGCCCTAAATGTTTGAGCTTCTGGCCAGCGTCACGCAAGTACTTTGACACGTAGGATTCTCACTTTTACTCCAAGCTGTCCCTGTTGGCTGAAGCAGTCGGCGTGTCTGTGTCGCAGCCTGGGAGGCCGGGCGTTGGGGGAGTCTGCCAAGTGACTGGCCTCCATTTATAGCTAACTGAGAAACGGCGTCGAAGCTTTCGGGAGCCTCTTACAGGGAATGGTTGCAGTTCGGAACTGGAGACTGTGCTGGCCAACGTCAGCAGCTCCTCTCCCTCGGAGGGCTCTTGGTGTGCCGACCCCTAACAGCCAGCACGGTCCCCAGCTCGTGAACGGTCCCATTGCGAGCCGGTCTCGTCCGTGAAAGAGCCACGTGAGGCTGATCTCCAACAGTCGGGCTCCACACCTGGAGCCTTTGGGACAGGGCAGTCCTGAGCCGATGTGCCCACCAGGGGACGCGACCAAAGTTTACGTACCACAGGAAAGCGCCATCAGGGCCTCGTGTTCTCTCCATGAAATGAACGTGAGCTTGAAGGGTGACGCGTCAGCGTGCACTGTGAACAGCTCGCTGGCACGCCTGTCTTCGGCCCCTCTCACGGTCTCACGCACCCGGGCTCAGTTCCGTGTAGGAATGCTGAGTGGGAGCGCCAGCCTCGCTTCTGGACTCTAAAGCCTTCCACCCCCTAATGGCAGGTTGTGTGTGTCTCTCACGTGGGGGGAGGAATGAGGTCGCCCACAGAGGTTCTGCCATGAAAGATCTAAAGACGCACGCTGCTGAGGAGCTTGCTCCTCATGGAGCGTCCCCGAAGGCCAGAGGAATGCCGAAGGTCTCTTTCAAAGCTGCCGGACGCTCTGCCGTTCTAGGCCTGAGATAGGGACCTTGTGACGGCACTGTAACCCCGCGAGGTCCAGGAGACATCGCCAGTGCGAGTGGCAATCCGCAAGGAAGAACCTTCAAGGCGGAGTGTCCTTCCCTGTACAAAACGGCGCCCAAGTGGCGGAGGCAGGGAGCATTTTCCTTCACAGAACCGGCATCCTCGTAGGCCTGTGGGTTACTCTAAAGAAACGACACTGTGAGCAACCTCTTCGAAAAGGCCTTCGCAAGCGACTTGGAGACAACAGCAGCGCAGTGGAGGCACAGACCATTATCCTAGAGAGCAGCAGCACAGTGTCTCCAGCAGCGATCGCTTCCCGGAGGATACTTAAGCCACACCGAGATTCCAGCAGGGAGTTTTGCCTTGTAGCAGTACAACTCACTCAGGAAAGAGGGATGAGGTGTAGGGCTAATCTACGTGCGCTCACGCTCTGTGTCCCCGAGAAGGTTTCACGGAGCAGAATGCATCACCGACCGCTACCACGTGTGTGCACCAAAGAAGCCCTGTGCCGTGGGTGTTCTCAGGCCGACAGCGAAGACCTAGGTGTGTGCTGCACCCGCGCTCGGTGGTTCACACGTTGCGTGACCCTGTGCCTTTGGAAGATGTTCAGAGCGGGTGGCACCTGCGTGCTGCGAGCGCAAGAGGTGTAGAGTGTAGAGGCCTTTCACACTGGAGGAAGGGCTTGCATCTCATGGAGAAAATGTGTACGTCGCCCGGGAGACGGAGGCGCGCTCCTGACACCGCTTCCTCTGCCCGTTTAAAGCACAAGTGTTTGTACTCGATCTGGGCTGCCTGGTGAAACGCTTGGCAGTCCGCATCACCCTGAGCACCTTTCCTGAAGTTTGATTCGTAGCTGGGTAAACTCGGGCTTCAGAGGCTTAGATGGGACCAAACGTGTTCAGCTTGTGGCGAAAGCCTTTGACCAGAGGCATATACGCTTGTGCTTGGGGCGAGGGCTAGGCAAGAACGTTTACACACTGGGTTTTTATCTTTACCCTAAGCTGTCCCTTTCGGCGGCCGCAGGCGGAGAGAACCCGCGGAGAGAGAACAGCTGCGAAGTGGATGCACAGAACAGTCACCTCGATACCAGCCCCGGGGTCCCAAGCAACGATCCTTCCCCGGAGGGTACTTAACCCACCCAGGGATTCAAGCAGGGAGTTCGCCTTGTCCAACTCGCACAGGAGACTGGCATGAGACGTAGGGCTCATCTACTTGCGTTCACACTACGTGGCCCGGAGAAGTTCTCACGGAGCCGAATCCAGCACCCTTCCTCCACCACGTGTGTACCCAAAGGAGCGCTGGGCAGTGGGTGTTCTCAAGGCCAAGAGAGAAGCCCTTGTTCTGTGCTGCACCTGCTGGGTGGTTCGAAGGTTTTCTCACCTTCCTGCTCTGGAAGCTTTTCAGAGCTGAGGCTACGCCTGGGCTGCGAAAGCAGAGAGGCGTAGAGGCCTTTCACACGGAAGGCGTGGGCCTGTTTCCCATGGAGAAAGTGTACGTCGCCCAACCCCCACCCCCACCCCTCCCCACCCCAACCCACCCCCAGCTGGAGGCGTGCGGCTTGACACCATTTTGTCCTGCCCATGGAAAATACAAAGAGGCCTACACGATTTGGGCTGTCTGGCGAAAGAATTTTGAATCGGCGGCACCCTGAGTACCTTTCCCGAAGTTTGCTTCCTAGCTGGTTAAACTCGGCATTCGGAGGCGAGGTGAGAGCAAACTTGCTCCGCGCGCGGCCAAGTGCCTTGATGCCCTGCCCTAAATGTTTGAGCTTCTGGCCAGCGTCACGCAAGTACTTTGACACGTAGGATTCTCACTTTTACTCCAAGCTGTCCCTGTTGGCTGAAGCAGTCGGCGTGTCTGTGTCGCAGCCTGGGAGGCCGGGCGTTGGGGGAGTCTGCCAAGTGACTGGCCTCCATTTATAGCTAACTGAGAAACGGCGTCGAAGCTTTCGGGAGCCTCTTACAGGGAATGGTTGCAGTTCGGAACTGGAGACTGTGCTGGCCAACGTCAGCAGCTCCTCTCCCTCGGAGGGCTCTTGGTGTGCCGACCCCTAACAGCCAGCACGGTCCCCAGCTCGTGAACGGTCCCATTGCGAGCCGGTCTCGTCCGTGAAAGAGCCACGTGAGGCTGATCTCCAACAGTCGGGCTCCACACCTGGAGCCTTTGGGACAGGGCAGTCCTGAGCCGATGTGCCCACCAGGGGACGCGACCAAAGTTTACGTACCACAGGAAAGCGCCATCAGGGCCTCGTGTTCTCTCCATGAAATGAACGTGAGCTTGAAGGGTGACGCGTCAGCGTGCACTGTGAACAGCTCGCTGGCACGCCTGTCTTCGGCCCCTCTCACGGTCTCACGCACCCGGGCTCAGTTCCGTGTAGGAATGCTGAGTGGGAGCGCCAGCCTCGCTTCTGGACTCTAAAGCCTTCCACCCCCTAATGGCAGGTTGTGTGTGTCTCTCACGTGGGGGGAGGAATGAGGTCGCCCACAGAGGTTCTGCCATGAAAGATCTAAAGACGCACGCTGCTGAGGAGCTTGCTCCTCATGGAGCGTCCCCGAAGGCCAGAGGAATGCCGAAGGTCTCTTTCAAAGCTGCCGGACGCTCTGCCGTTCTAGGCCTGAGATAGGGACCTTGTGACGGCACTGTAACCCCGCGAGGTCCAGGAGACATCGCCAGTGCGAGTGGCAATCCGCAAGGAAGAACCTTCAAGGCGGAGTGTCCTTCCCTGTACAAAACGGCGCCCAAGTGGCGGAGGCAGGGAGCATTTTCCTTCACAGAACCGGCATCCTCGTAGGCCTGTGGGTTACTCTAAAGAAACGACACTGTGAGCAACCTCTTCGAAAAGGCCTTCGCAAGCGACTTGGAGACAACAGCAGCGCAGTGGAGGCACAGACCATTATCCTAGAGAGCAGCAGCACAGTGTCTCCAGCAGCGATCGCTTCCCGGAGGATACTTAAGCCACACCGAGATTCCAGCAGGGAGTTTTGCCTTGTAGCAGTACAACTCACTCAGGAAAGAGGGATGAGGTGTAGGGCTAATCTACGTGCGCTCACGCTCTGTGTCCCCGAGAAGGTTTCACGGAGCAGAATGCATCACCGACCGCTACCACGTGTGTGCACCAAAGAAGCCCTGTGCCGTGGGTGTTCTCAGGCCGACAGCGAAGACCTAGGTGTGTGCTGCACCCGCGCTCGGTGGTTCACACGTTGCGTGACCCTGTGCCTTTGGAAGATGTTCAGAGCGGGTGGCACCTGCGTGCTGCGAGCGCAAGAGGTGTAGAGTGTAGAGGCCTTTCACACTGGAGGAAGGGCTTGCATCTCATGGAGAAAATGTGTACGTCGCCCGGGAGACGGAGGCGCGCTCCTGACACCGCTTCCTCTGCCCGTTTAAAGCACAAGTGTTTGTACTCGATCTGGGCTGCCTGGTGAAACGCTTGGCAGTCCGCATCACCCTGAGCACCTTTCCGGAAGTTTGATTCGTAGCTGGGTAAACTCGGGCTTCAGAGGCTTAGATGGGACCAAACGTGTTCAGCTTGTGGCGAAAGCCTTTGACCAGAGGCATATACGCTTGTGCTTGGGGCGAGGGCTAGGCAAGAACGTTTACACACTGGGTTTTTATCTTTACCCTAAGCTGTCCCTTTCGGCGGCCGCAGGCGGAGAGAACCCGCGGAGAGAGAACAGCTGCGAAGTGGATGCACAGAACAGTCACCTCGATACCAGCCCCGGGGTCCCAAGCAACGATCCTTCCCCGGAGGGTACTTAACCCACCCAGGGATTCAAGCAGGGAGTTCGCCTTGTCCAACTCGCACAGGAGACTGGCATGAGACGTAGGGCTCATCTACTTGCGTTCACACTACGTGGCCCGGAGAAGTTCTCACGGAGCCGAATCCAGCACCCTTCCTCCACCACGTGTGTACCCAAAGGAGCGCTGGGCAGTGGGTGTTCTCAAGGCCAAGAGAGAAGCCCTTGTTCTGTGCTGCACCTGCTGGGTGGTTCGAAGGTTTTCTCACCTTCCTGCTCTGGAAGCTTTTCAGAGCTGAGGCTACGCCTGGGCTGCGAAAGCAGAGAGGCGTAGAGGCCTTTCACACGGAAGGCGTGGGCCTGTTTCCCATGGAGAAAGTGTACGTCGCCCAACCCCCACCCCCACCCCTCCCCACCCCAACCCACCCCCAGCTGGAGGCGTGCGGCTTGACACCATTTTGTCCTGCCCATGGAAAATACAAAGAGGCCTACACGATTTGGGCTGTCTGGCGAAAGAATTTTGAATCGGCGGCACCCTGAGTACCTTTCCCGAAGTTTGCTTCCTAGCTGGTTAAACTCGGCATTCGGAGGCGAGGTGAGAGCAAACTTGCTCCGCGCGCGGCCAAGTGCCTTGATGCCCTGCCCTAAATGTTTGAGCTTCTGGCCAGCGTCACGCAAGTACTTTGACACGTAGGATTCTCACTTTTACTCCAAGCTGTCCCTGTTGGCTGAAGCAGTCGGCGTGTCTGTGTCGCAGCCTGGGAGGCCGGGCGTTGGGGGAGTCTGCCAAGTGACTGGCCTCCATTTATAGCTAACTGAGAAACGGCGTCGAAGCTTTCGGGAGCCTCTTACAGGGAATGGTTGCAGTTCGGAACTGGAGACTGTGCTGGCCAACGTCAGCAGCTCCTCTCCCTCGGAGGGCTCTTGGTGTGCCGACCCCTAACAGCCAGCACGGTCCCCAGCTCGTGAACGGTCCCATTGCGAGCCGGTCTCGTCCGTGAAAGAGCCACGTGAGGCTGATCTCCAACAGTCGGGCTCCACACCTGGAGCCTTTGGGACAGGGCAGTCCTGAGCCGATGTGCCCACCAGGGGACGCGACCAAAGTTTACGTACCACAGGAAAGCGCCATCAGGGCCTCGTGTTCTCTCCATGAAATGAACGTGAGCTTGAAGGGTGACGCGTCAGCGTGCACTGTGAACAGCTCGCTGGCACGCCTGTCTTCGGCCCCTCTCACGGTCTCACGCACCCGGGCTCAGTTCCGTGTAGGAATGCTGAGTGGGAGCGCCAGCCTCGCTTCTGGACTCTAAAGCCTTCCACCCCCTAATGGCAGGTTGTGTGTGTCTCTCACGTGGGGGGAGGAATGAGGTCGCCCACAGAGGTTCTGCCATGAAAGATCTAAAGACGCACGCTGCTGAGGAGCTTGCTCCTCATGGAGCGTCCCCGAAGGCCAGAGGAATGCCGAAGGTCTCTTTCAAAGCTGCCGGACGCTCTGCCGTTCTAGGCCTGAGATAGGGACCTTGTGACGGCACTGTAACCCCGCGAGGTCCAGGAGACATCGCCAGTGCGAGTGGCAATCCGCAAGGAAGAACCTTCAAGGCGGAGTGTCCTTCCCTGTACAAAACGGCGCCCAAGTGGCGGAGGCAGGGAGCATTTTCCTTCACAGAACCGGCATCCTCGTAGGCCTGTGGGTTACTCTAAAGAAACGACACTGTGAGCAACCTCTTCGAAAAGGCCTTCGCAAGCGACTTGGAGACAACAGCAGCGCAGTGGAGGCACAGACCATTATCCTAGAGAGCAGCAGCACAGTGTCTCCAGCAGCGATCGCTTCCCGGAGGATACTTAAGCCACACCGAGATTCCAGCAGGGAGTTTTGCCTTGTAGCAGTACAACTCACTCAGGAAAGAGGGATGAGGTGTAGGGCTAATCTACGTGCGCTCACGCTCTGTGTCCCCGAGAAGGTTTCACGGAGCAGAATGCATCACCGACCGCTACCACGTGTGTGCACCAAAGAAGCCCTGTGCCGTGGGTGTTCTCAGGCCGACAGCGAAGACCTAGGTGTGTGCTGCACCCGCGCTCGGTGGTTCACACGTTGCGTGACCCTGTGCCTTTGGAAGATGTTCAGAGCGGGTGGCACCTGCGTGCTGCGAGCGCAAGAGGTGTAGAGTGTAGAGGCCTTTCACACTGGAGGAAGGGCTTGCATCTCATGGAGAAAATGTGTACGTCGCCCGGGAGACGGAGGCGCGCTCCTGACACCGCTTCCTCTGCCCGTTTAAAGCACAAGTGTTTGTACTCGATCTGGGCTGCCTGGTGAAACGCTTGGCAGTCCGCATCACCCTGAGCACCTTTCCTGAAGTTTGATTCGTAGCTGGGTAAACTCGGGCTTCAGAGGCTTAGATGGGACCAAACGTGTTCAGCTTGTGGCGAAAGCCTTTGACCAGAGGCATATACGCTTGTGCTTGGGGCGAGGGCTAGGCAAGAACGTTTACACACTGGGTTTTTATCTTTACCCTAAGCTGTCCCTTTCGGCGGCCGCAGGCGGAGAGAACCCGCGGAGAGAGAACAGCTGCGAAGTGGATGCACAGAACAGTCACCTCGATACCAGCCCCGGGGTCCCAAGCAACGATCCTTCCCCGGAGGGTACTTAACCCACCCAGGGATTCAAGCAGGGAGTTCGCCTTGTCCAACTCGCACAGGAGACTGGCATGAGACGTAGGGCTCATCTACTTGCGTTCACACTACGTGGCCCGGAGAAGTTCTCACGGAGCCGAATCCAGCACCCTTCCTCCACCACGTGTGTACCCAAAGGAGCGCTGGGCAGTGGGTGTTCTCAAGGCCAAGAGAGAAGCCCTTGTTCTGTGCTGCACCTGCTGGGTGGTTCGAAGGTTTTCTCACCTTCCTGCTCTGGAAGCTTTTCAGAGCTGAGGCTACGCCTGGGCTGCGAAAGCAGAGAGGCGTAGAGGCCTTTCACACGGAAGGCGTGGGCCTGTTTCCCATGGAGAAAGTGTACGTCGCCCAACCCCCACCCCCACCCCTCCCCACCCCAACCCACCCCCAGCTGGAGGCGTGCGGCTTGACACCATTTTGTCCTGCCCATGGAAAATACAAAGAGGCCTACACGATTTGGGCTGTCTGGCGAAAGAATTTTGAATCGGCGGCACCCTGAGTACCTTTCCCGAAGTTTGCTTCCTAGCTGGTTAAACTCGGCATTCGGAGGCGAGGTGAGAGCAAACTTGCTCCGCGCGCGGCCAAGTGCCTTGATGCCCTGCCCTAAATGTTTGAGCTTCTGGCCAGCGTCACGCAAGTACTTTGACACGTAGGATTCTCACTTTTACTCCAAGCTGTCCCTGTTGGCTGAAGCAGTCGGCGTGTCTGTGTCGCAGCCTGGGAGGCCGGGCGTTGGGGGAGTCTGCCAAGTGACTGGCCTCCATTTATAGCTAACTGAGAAACGGCGTCGAAGCTTTCGGGAGCCTCTTACAGGGAATGGTTGCAGTTCGGAACTGGAGACTGTGCTGGCCAACGTCAGCAGCTCCTCTCCCTCGGAGGGCTCTTGGTGTGCCGACCCCTAACAGCCAGCACGGTCCCCAGCTCGTGAACGGTCCCATTGCGAGCCGGTCTCGTCCGTGAAAGAGCCACGTGAGGCTGATCTCCAACAGTCGGGCTCCACACCTGGAGCCTTTGGGACAGGGCAGTCCTGAGCCGATGTGCCCACCAGGGGACGCGACCAAAGTTTACGTACCACAGGAAAGCGCCATCAGGGCCTCGTGTTCTCTCCATGAAATGAACGTGAGCTTGAAGGGTGACGCGTCAGCGTGCACTGTGAACAGCTCGCTGGCACGCCTGTCTTCGGCCCCTCTCACGGTCTCACGCACCCGGGCTCAGTTCCGTGTAGGAATGCTGAGTGGGAGCGCCAGCCTCGCTTCTGGACTCTAAAGCCTTCCACCCCCTAATGGCAGGTTGTGTGTGTCTCTCACGTGGGGGGAGGAATGAGGTCGCCCACAGAGGTTCTGCCATGAAAGATCTAAAGACGCACGCTGCTGAGGAGCTTGCTCCTCATGGAGCGTCCCCGAAGGCCAGAGGAATGCCGAAGGTCTCTTTCAAAGCTGCCGGACGCTCTGCCGTTCTAGGCCTGAGATAGGGACCTTGTGACGGCACTGTAACCCCGCGAGGTCCAGGAGACATCGCCAGTGCGAGTGGCAATCCGCAAGGAAGAACCTTCAAGGCGGAGTGTCCTTCCCTGTACAAAACGGCGCCCAAGTGGCGGAGGCAGGGAGCATTTTCCTTCACAGAACCGGCATCCTCGTAGGCCTGTGGGTTACTCTAAAGAAACGACACTGTGAGCAACCTCTTCGAAAAGGCCTTCGCAAGCGACTTGGAGACAACAGCAGCGCAGTGGAGGCACAGACCATTATCCTAGAGAGCAGCAGCACAGTGTCTCCAGCAGCGATCGCTTCCCGGAGGATACTTAAGCCACACCGAGATTCCAGCAGGGAGTTTTGCCTTGTAGCAGTACAACTCACTCAGGAAAGAGGGATGAGGTGTAGGGCTAATCTACGTGCGCTCACGCTCTGTGTCCCCGAGAAGGTTTCACGGAGCAGAATGCATCACCGACCGCTACCACGTGTGTGCACCAAAGAAGCCCTGTGCCGTGGGTGTTCTCAGGCCGACAGCGAAGACCTAGGTGTGTGCTGCACCCGCGCTCGGTGGTTCACACGTTGCGTGACCCTGTGCCTTTGGAAGATGTTCAGAGCGGGTGGCACCTGCGTGCTGCGAGCGCAAGAGGTGTAGAGTGTAGAGGCCTTTCACACTGGAGGAAGGGCTTGCATCTCATGGAGAAAATGTGTACGTCGCCCGGGAGACGGAGGCGCGCTCCTGACACCGCTTCCTCTGCCCGTTTAAAGCACAAGTGTTTGTACTCGATCTGGGCTGCCTGGTGAAACGCTTGGCAGTCCGCATCACCCTGAGCACCTTTCCTGAAGTTTGATTCGTAGCTGGGTAAACTCGGGCTTCAGAGGCTTAGATGGGACCAAACGTGTTCAGCTTGTGGCGAAAGCCTTTGACCAGAGGCATATACGCTTGTGCTTGGGGCGAGGGCTAGGCAAGAACGTTTACACACTGGGTTTTTATCTTTACCCTAAGCTGTCCCTTTCGGCGGCCGCAGGCGGAGAGAACCCGCGGAGAGAGAACAGCTGCGAAGTGGATGCACAGAACAGTCACCTCGATACCAGCCCCGGGGTCCCAAGCAACGATCCTTCCCCGGAGGGTACTTAACCCACCCAGGGATTCAAGCAGGGAGTTCGCCTTGTCCAACTCGCACAGGAGACTGGCATGAGACGTAGGGCTCATCTACTTGCGTTCACACTACGTGGCCCGGAGAAGTTCTCACGGAGCCGAATCCAGCACCCTTCCTCCACCACGTGTGTACCCAAAGGAGCGCTGGGCAGTGGGTGTTCTCAAGGCCAAGAGAGAAGCCCTTGTTCTGTGCTGCACCTGCTGGGTGGTTCGAAGGTTTTCTCACCTTCCTGCTCTGGAAGCTTTTCAGAGCTGAGGCTACGCCTGGGCTGCGAAAGCAGAGAGGCGTAGAGGCCTTTCACACGGAAGGCGTGGGCCTGTTTCCCATGGAGAAAGTGTACGTCGCCCAACCCCCACCCCCACCCCTCCCCACCCCAACCCACCCCCAGCTGGAGGCGTGCGGCTTGACACCATTTTGTCCTGCCCATGGAAAATACAAAGAGGCCTACACGATTTGGGCTGTCTGGCGAAAGAATTTTGAATCGGCGGCACCCTGAGTACCTTTCCCGAAGTTTGCTTCCTAGCTGGTTAAACTCGGCATTCGGAGGCGAGGTGAGAGCAAACTTGCTCCGCGCGCGGCCAAGTGCCTTGATGCCCTGCCCTAAATGTTTGAGCTTCTGGCCAGCGTCACGCAAGTACTTTGACACGTAGGATTCTCACTTTTACTCCAAGCTGTCCCTGTTGGCTGAAGCAGTCGGCGTGTCTGTGTCGCAGCCTGGGAGGCCGGGCGTTGGGGGAGTCTGCCAAGTGACTGGCCTCCATTTATAGCTAACTGAGAAACGGCGTCGAAGCTTTCGGGAGCCTCTTACAGGGAATGGTTGCAGTTCGGAACTGGAGACTGTGCTGGCCAACGTCAGCAGCTCCTCTCCCTCGGAGGGCTCTTGGTGTGCCGACCCCTAACAGCCAGCACGGTCCCCAGCTCGTGAACGGTCCCATTGCGAGCCGGTCTCGTCCGTGAAAGAGCCACGTGAGGCTGATCTCCAACAGTCGGGCTCCACACCTGGAGCCTTTGGGACAGGGCAGTCCTGAGCCGATGTGCCCACCAGGGGACGCGACCAAAGTTTACGTACCACAGGAAAGCGCCATCAGGGCCTCGTGTTCTCTCCATGAAATGAACGTGAGCTTGAAGGGTGACGCGTCAGCGTGCACTGTGAACAGCTCGCTGGCACGCCTGTCTTCGGCCCCTCTCACGGTCTCACGCACCCGGGCTCAGTTCCGTGTAGGAATGCTGAGTGGGAGCGCCAGCCTCGCTTCTGGACTCTAAAGCCTTCCACCCCCTAATGGCAGGTTGTGTGTGTCTCTCACGTGGGGGGAGGAATGAGGTCGCCCACAGAGGTTCTGCCATGAAAGATCTAAAGACGCACGCTGCTGAGGAGCTTGCTCCTCATGGAGCGTCCCCGAAGGCCAGAGGAATGCCGAAGGTCTCTTTCAAAGCTGCCGGACGCTCTGCCGTTCTAGGCCTGAGATAGGGACCTTGTGACGGCACTGTAACCCCGCGAGGTCCAGGAGACATCGCCAGTGCGAGTGGCAATCCGCAAGGAAGAACCTTCAAGGCGGAGTGTCCTTCCCTGTACAAAACGGCGCCCAAGTGGCGGAGGCAGGGAGCATTTTCCTTCACAGAACCGGCATCCTCGTAGGCCTGTGGGTTACTCTAAAGAAACGACACTGTGAGCAACCTCTTCGAAAAGGCCTTCGCAAGCGACTTGGAGACAACAGCAGCGCAGTGGAGGCACAGACCATTATCCTAGAGAGCAGCAGCACAGTGTCTCCAGCAGCGATCGCTTCCCGGAGGATACTTAAGCCACACCGAGATTCCAGCAGGGAGTTTTGCCTTGTAGCAGTACAACTCACTCAGGAAAGAGGGATGAGGTGTAGGGCTAATCTACGTGCGCTCACGCTCTGTGTCCCCGAGAAGGTTTCACGGAGCAGAATGCATCACCGACCGCTACCACGTGTGTGCACCAAAGAAGCCCTGTGCCGTGGGTGTTCTCAGGCCGACAGCGAAGACCTAGGTGTGTGCTGCACCCGCGCTCGGTGGTTCACACGTTGCGTGACCCTGTGCCTTTGGAAGATGTTCAGAGCGGGTGGCACCTGCGTGCTGCGAGCGCAAGAGGTGTAGAGTGTAGAGGCCTTTCACACTGGAGGAAGGGCTTGCATCTCATGGAGAAAATGTGTACGTCGCCCGGGAGACGGAGGCGCGCTCCTGACACCGCTTCCTCTGCCCGTTTAAAGCACAAGTGTTTGTACTCGATCTGGGCTGCCTGGTGAAACGCTTGGCAGTCCGCATCACCCTGAGCACCTTTCCTGAAGTTTGATTCGTAGCTGGGTAAACTCGGGCTTCAGAGGCTTAGATGGGACCAAACGTGTTCAGCTTGTGGCGAAAGCCTTTGACCAGAGGCATATACGCTTGTGCTTGGGGCGAGGGCTAGGCAAGAACGTTTACACACTGGGTTTTTATCTTTACCCTAAGCTGTCCCTTTCGGCGGCCGCAGGCGGAGAGAACCCGCGGAGAGAGAACAGCTGCGAAGTGGATGCACAGAACAGTCACCTCGATACCAGCCCCGGGGTCCCAAGCAACGATCCTTCCCCGGAGGGTACTTAACCCACCCAGGGATTCAAGCAGGGAGTTCGCCTTGTCCAACTCGCACAGGAGACTGGCATGAGACGTAGGGCTCATCTACTTGCGTTCACACTACGTGGCCCGGAGAAGTTCTCACGGAGCCGAATCCAGCACCCTTCCTCCACCACGTGTGTACCCAAAGGAGCGCTGGGCAGTGGGTGTTCTCAAGGCCAAGAGAGAAGCCCTTGTTCTGTGCTGCACCTGCTGGGTGGTTCGAAGGTTTTCTCACCTTCCTGCTCTGGAAGCTTTTCAGAGCTGAGGCTACGCCTGGGCTGCGAAAGCAGAGAGGCGTAGAGGCCTTTCACACGGAAGGCGTGGGCCTGTTTCCCATGGAGAAAGTGTACGTCGCCCAACCCCCACCCCCACCCCTCCCCACCCCAACCCACCCCCAGCTGGAGGCGTGCGGCTTGACACCATTTTGTCCTGCCCATGGAAAATACAAAGAGGCCTACACGATTTGGGCTGTCTGGCGAAAGAATTTTGAATCGGCGGCACCCTGAGTACCTTTCCCGAAGTTTGCTTCCTAGCTGGTTAAACTCGGCATTCGGAGGCGAGGTGAGAGCAAACTTGCTCCGCGCGCGGCCAAGTGCCTTGATGCCCTGCCCTAAATGTTTGAGCTTCTGGCCAGCGTCACGCAAGTACTTTGACACGTAGGATTCTCACTTTTACTCCAAGCTGTCCCTGTTGGCTGAAGCAGTCGGCGTGTCTGTGTCGCAGCCTGGGAGGCCGGGCGTTGGGGGAGTCTGCCAAGTGACTGGCCTCCATTTATAGCTAACTGAGAAACGGCGTCGAAGCTTTCGGGAGCCTCTTACAGGGAATGGTTGCAGTTCGGAACTGGAGACTGTGCTGGCCAACGTCAGCAGCTCCTCTCCCTCGGAGGGCTCTTGGTGTGCCGACCCCTAACAGCCAGCACGGTCCCCAGCTCGTGAACGGTCCCATTGCGAGCCGGTCTCGTCCGTGAAAGAGCCACGTGAGGCTGATCTCCAACAGTCGGGCTCCACACCTGGAGCCTTTGGGACAGGGCAGTCCTGAGCCGATGTGCCCACCAGGGGACGCGACCAAAGTTTACGTACCACAGGAAAGCGCCATCAGGGCCTCGTGTTCTCTCCATGAAATGAACGTGAGCTTGAAGGGTGACGCGTCAGCGTGCACTGTGAACAGCTCGCTGGCACGCCTGTCTTCGGCCCCTCTCACGGTCTCACGCACCCGGGCTCAGTTCCGTGTAGGAATGCTGAGTGGGAGCGCCAGCCTCGCTTCTGGACTCTAAAGCCTTCCACCCCCTAATGGCAGGTTGTGTGTGTCTCTCACGTGGGGGGAGGAATGAGGTCGCCCACAGAGGTTCTGCCATGAAAGATCTAAAGACGCACGCTGCTGAGGAGCTTGCTCCTCATGGAGCGTCCCCGAAGGCCAGAGGAATGCCGAAGGTCTCTTTCAAAGCTGCCGGACGCTCTGCCGTTCTAGGCCTGAGATAGGGACCTTGTGACGGCACTGTAACCCCGCGAGGTCCAGGAGACATCGCCAGTGCGAGTGGCAATCCGCAAGGAAGAACCTTCAAGGCGGAGTGTCCTTCCCTGTACAAAACGGCGCCCAAGTGGCGGAGGCAGGGAGCATTTTCCTTCACAGAACCGGCATCCTCGTAGGCCTGTGGGTTACTCTAAAGAAACGACACTGTGAGCAACCTCTTCGAAAAGGCCTTCGCAAGCGACTTGGAGACAACAGCAGCGCAGTGGAGGCACAGACCATTATCCTAGAGAGCAGCAGCACAGTGTCTCCAGCAGCGATCGCTTCCCGGAGGATACTTAAGCCACACCGAGATTCCAGCAGGGAGTTTTGCCTTGTAGCAGTACAACTCACTCAGGAAAGAGGGATGAGGTGTAGGGCTAATCTACGTGCGCTCACGCTCTGTGTCCCCGAGAAGGTTTCACGGAGCAGAATGCATCACCGACCGCTACCACGTGTGTGCACCAAAGAAGCCCTGTGCCGTGGGTGTTCTCAGGCCGACAGCGAAGACCTAGGTGTGTGCTGCACCCGCGCTCGGTGGTTCACACGTTGCGTGACCCTGTGCCTTTGGAAGATGTTCAGAGCGGGTGGCACCTGCGTGCTGCGAGCGCAAGAGGTGTAGAGTGTAGAGGCCTTTCACACTGGAGGAAGGGCTTGCATCTCATGGAGAAAATGTGTACGTCGCCCGGGAGACGGAGGCGCGCTCCTGACACCGCTTCCTCTGCCCGTTTAAAGCACAAGTGTTTGTACTCGATCTGGGCTGCCTGGTGAAACGCTTGGCAGTCCGCATCACCCTGAGCACCTTTCCTGAAGTTTGATTCGTAGCTGGGTAAACTCGGGCTTCAGAGGCTTAGATGGGACCAAACGTGTTCAGCTTGTGGCGAAAGCCTTTGACCAGAGGCATATACGCTTGTGCTTGGGGCGAGGGCTAGGCAAGAACGTTTACACACTGGGTTTTTATCTTTACCCTAAGCTGTCCCTTTCGGCGGCCGCAGGCGGAGAGAACCCGCGGAGAGAGAACAGCTGCGAAGTGGATGCACAGAACAGTCACCTCGATACCAGCCCCGGGGTCCCAAGCAACGATCCTTCCCCGGAGGGTACTTAACCCACCCAGGGATTCAAGCAGGGAGTTCGCCTTGTCCAACTCGCACAGGAGACTGGCATGAGACGTAGGGCTCATCTACTTGCGTTCACACTACGTGGCCCGGAGAAGTTCTCACGGAGCCGAATCCAGCACCCTTCCTCCACCACGTGTGTACCCAAAGGAGCGCTGGGCAGTGGGTGTTCTCAAGGCCAAGAGAGAAGCCCTTGTTCTGTGCTGCACCTGCTGGGTGGTTCGAAGGTTTTCTCACCTTCCTGCTCTGGAAGCTTTTCAGAGCTGAGGCTACGCCTGGGCTGCGAAAGCAGAGAGGCGTAGAGGCCTTTCACACGGAAGGCGTGGGCCTGTTTCCCATGGAGAAAGTGTACGTCGCCCAACCCCCACCCCCACCCCTCCCCACCCCAACCCACCCCCAGCTGGAGGCGTGCGGCTTGACACCATTTTGTCCTGCCCATGGAAAATACAAAGAGGCCTACACGATTTGGGCTGTCTGGCGAAAGAATTTTGAATCGGCGGCACCCTGAGTACCTTTCCCGAAGTTTGCTTCCTAGCTGGTTAAACTCGGCATTCGGAGGCGAGGTGAGAGCAAACTTGCTCCGCGCGCGGCCAAGTGCCTTGATGCCCTGCCCTAAATGTTTGAGCTTCTGGCCAGCGTCACGCAAGTACTTTGACACGTAGGATTCTCACTTTTACTCCAAGCTGTCCCTGTTGGCTGAAGCAGTCGGCGTGTCTGTGTCGCAGCCTGGGAGGCCGGGCGTTGGGGGAGTCTGCCAAGTGACTGGCCTCCATTTATAGCTAACTGAGAAACGGCGTCGAAGCTTTCGGGAGCCTCTTACAGGGAATGGTTGCAGTTCGGAACTGGAGACTGTGCTGGCCAACGTCAGCAGCTCCTCTCCCTCGGAGGGCTCTTGGTGTGCCGACCCCTAACAGCCAGCACGGTCCCCAGCTCGTGAACGGTCCCATTGCGAGCCGGTCTCGTCCGTGAAAGAGCCACGTGAGGCTGATCTCCAACAGTCGGGCTCCACACCTGGAGCCTTTGGGACAGGGCAGTCCTGAGCCGATGTGCCCACCAGGGGACGCGACCAAAGTTTACGTACCACAGGAAAGCGCCATCAGGGCCTCGTGTTCTCTCCATGAAATGAACGTGAGCTTGAAGGGTGACGCGTCAGCGTGCACTGTGAACAGCTCGCTGGCACGCCTGTCTTCGGCCCCTCTCACGGTCTCACGCACCCGGGCTCAGTTCCGTGTAGGAATGCTGAGTGGGAGCGCCAGCCTCGCTTCTGGACTCTAAAGCCTTCCACCCCCTAATGGCAGGTTGTGTGTGTCTCTCACGTGGGGGGAGGAATGAGGTCGCCCACAGAGGTTCTGCCATGAAAGATCTAAAGACGCACGCTGCTGAGGAGCTTGCTCCTCATGGAGCGTCCCCGAAGGCCAGAGGAATGCCGAAGGTCTCTTTCAAAGCTGCCGGACGCTCTGCCGTTCTAGGCCTGAGATAGGGACCTTGTGACGGCACTGTAACCCCGCGAGGTCCAGGAGACATCGCCAGTGCGAGTGGCAATCCGCAAGGAAGAACCTTCAAGGCGGAGTGTCCTTCCCTGTACAAAACGGCGCCCAAGTGGCGGAGGCAGGGAGCATTTTCCTTCACAGAACCGGCATCCTCGTAGGCCTGTGGGTTACTCTAAAGAAACGACACTGTGAGCAACCTCTTCGAAAAGGCCTTCGCAAGCGACTTGGAGACAACAGCAGCGCAGTGGAGGCACAGACCATTATCCTAGAGAGCAGCAGCACAGTGTCTCCAGCAGCGATCGCTTCCCGGAGGATACTTAAGCCACACCGAGATTCCAGCAGGGAGTTTTGCCTTGTAGCAGTACAACTCACTCAGGAAAGAGGGATGAGGTGTAGGGCTAATCTACGTGCGCTCACGCTCTGTGTCCCCGAGAAGGTTTCACGGAGCAGAATGCATCACCGACCGCTACCACGTGTGTGCACCAAAGAAGCCCTGTGCCGTGGGTGTTCTCAGGCCGACAGCGAAGACCTAGGTGTGTGCTGCACCCGCGCTCGGTGGTTCACACGTTGCGTGACCCTGTGCCTTTGGAAGATGTTCAGAGCGGGTGGCACCTGCGTGCTGCGAGCGCAAGAGGTGTAGAGTGTAGAGGCCTTTCACACTGGAGGAAGGGCTTGCATCTCATGGAGAAAATGTGTACGTCGCCCGGGAGACGGAGGCGCGCTCCTGACACCGCTTCCTCTGCCCGTTTAAAGCACAAGTGTTTGTACTCGATCTGGGCTGCCTGGTGAAACGCTTGGCAGTCCGCATCACCCTGAGCACCTTTCCTGAAGTTTGATTCGTAGCTGGGTAAACTCGGGCTTCAGAGGCTTAGATGGGACCAAACGTGTTCAGCTTGTGGCGAAAGCCTTTGACCAGAGGCATATACGCTTGTGCTTGGGGCGAGGGCTAGGCAAGAACGTTTACACACTGGGTTTTTATCTTTACCCTAAGCTGTCCCTTTCGGCGGCCGCAGGCGGAGAGAACCCGCGGAGAGAGAACAGCTGCGAAGTGGATGCACAGAACAGTCACCTCGATACCAGCCCCGGGGTCCCAAGCAACGATCCTTCCCCGGAGGGTACTTAACCCACCCAGGGATTCAAGCAGGGAGTTCGCCTTGTCCAACTCGCACAGGAGACTGGCATGAGACGTAGGGCTCATCTACTTGCGTTCACACTACGTGGCCCGGAGAAGTTCTCACGGAGCCGAATCCAGCACCCTTCCTCCACCACGTGTGTACCCAAAGGAGCGCTGGGCAGTGGGTGTTCTCAAGGCCAAGAGAGAAGCCCTTGTTCTGTGCTGCACCTGCTGGGTGGTTCGAAGGTTTTCTCACCTTCCTGCTCTGGAAGCTTTTCAGAGCTGAGGCTACGCCTGGGCTGCGAAAGCAGAGAGGCGTAGAGGCCTTTCACACGGAAGGCGTGGGCCTGTTTCCCATGGAGAAAGTGTACGTCGCCCAACCCCCACCCCCACCCCTCCCCACCCCAACCCACCCCCAGCTGGAGGCGTGCGGCTTGACACCATTTTGTCCTGCCCATGGAAAATACAAAGAGGCCTACACGATTTGGGCTGTCTGGCGAAAGAATTTTGAATCGGCGGCACCCTGAGTACCTTTCCCGAAGTTTGCTTCCTAGCTGGTTAAACTCGGCATTCGGAGGCGAGGTGAGAGCAAACTTGCTCCGCGCGCGGCCAAGTGCCTTGATGCCCTGCCCTAAATGTTTGAGCTTCTGGCCAGCGTCACGCAAGTACTTTGACACGTAGGATTCTCACTTTTACTCCAAGCTGTCCCTGTTGGCTGAAGCAGTCGGCGTGTCTGTGTCGCAGCCTGGGAGGCCGGGCGTTGGGGGAGTCTGCCAAGTGACTGGCCTCCATTTATAGCTAACTGAGAAACGGCGTCGAAGCTTTCGGGAGCCTCTTACAGGGAATGGTTGCAGTTCGGAACTGGAGACTGTGCTGGCCAACGTCAGCAGCTCCTCTCCCTCGGAGGGCTCTTGGTGTGCCGACCCCTAACAGCCAGCACGGTCCCCAGCTCGTGAACGGTCCCATTGCGAGCCGGTCTCGTCCGTGAAAGAGCCACGTGAGGCTGATCTCCAACAGTCGGGCTCCACACCTGGAGCCTTTGGGACAGGGCAGTCCTGAGCCGATGTGCCCACCAGGGGACGCGACCAAAGTTTACGTACCACAGGAAAGCGCCATCAGGGCCTCGTGTTCTCTCCATGAAATGAACGTGAGCTTGAAGGGTGACGCGTCAGCGTGCACTGTGAACAGCTCGCTGGCACGCCTGTCTTCGGCCCCTCTCACGGTCTCACGCACCCGGGCTCAGTTCCGTGTAGGAATGCTGAGTGGGAGCGCCAGCCTCGCTTCTGGACTCTAAAGCCTTCCACCCCCTAATGGCAGGTTGTGTGTGTCTCTCACGTGGGGGGAGGAATGAGGTCGCCCACAGAGGTTCTGCCATGAAAGATCTAAAGACGCACGCTGCTGAGGAGCTTGCTCCTCATGGAGCGTCCCCGAAGGCCAGAGGAATGCCGAAGGTCTCTTTCAAAGCTGCCGGACGCTCTGCCGTTCTAGGCCTGAGATAGGGACCTTGTGACGGCACTGTAACCCCGCGAGGTCCAGGAGACATCGCCAGTGCGAGTGGCAATCCGCAAGGAAGAACCTTCAAGGCGGAGTGTCCTTCCCTGTACAAAACGGCGCCCAAGTGGCTGAGGCAGGGAGCATTTTCCTTCACAGAACCGGCATCCTCGTAGGCCTGTGGGTTACTCTAAAGAAACGACACTGTGAGCAACCTCTTCGAAAAGGCCTTCGCAAGCGACTTGGAGACAACAGCAGCGCAGTGGAGGCACAGACCATTATCCTAGAGAGCAGCAGCACAGTGTCTCCAGCAGCGATCGCTTCCCGGAGGATACTTAAGCCACACCGAGATTCCAGCAGGGAGTTTTGCCTTGTAGCAGTACAACTCACTCAGGAAAGAGGGATGAGGTGTAGGGCTAATCTACGTGCGCTCACGCTCTGTGTCCCCGAGAAGGTTTCACGGAGCAGAATGCATCACCGACCGCTACCACGTGTGTGCACCAAAGAAGCCCTGTGCCGTGGGTGTTCTCAGGCCGACAGCGAAGACCTAGGTGTGTGCTGCACCCGCGCTCGGTGGTTCACACGTTGCGTGACCCTGTGCCTTTGGAAGATGTTCAGAGCGGGTGGCACCTGCGTGCTGCGAGCGCAAGAGGTGTAGAGTGTAGAGGCCTTTCACACTGGAGGAAGGGCTTGCATCTCATGGAGAAAATGTGTACGTCGCCCGGGAGACGGAGGCGCGCTCCTGACACCGCTTCCTCTGCCCGTTTAAAGCACAAGTGTTTGTACTCGATCTGGGCTGCCTGGTGAAACGCTTGGCAGTCCGCATCACCCTGAGCACCTTTCCTGAAGTTTGATTCGTAGCTGGGTAAACTCGGGCTTCAGAGGCTTAGATGGGACCAAACGTGTTCAGCTTGTGGCGAAAGCCTTTGACCAGAGGCATATACGCTTGTGCTTGGGGCGAGGGCTAGGCAAGAACGTTTACACACTGGGTTTTTATCTTTACCCTAAGCTGTCCCTTTCGGCGGCCGCAGGCGGAGAGAACCCGCGGAGAGAGAACAGCTGCGAAGTGGATGCACAGAACAGTCACCTCGATACCAGCCCCGGGGTCCCAAGCAACGATCCTTCCCCGGAGGGTACTTAACCCACCCAGGGATTCAAGCAGGGAGTTCGCCTTGTCCAACTCGCACAGGAGACTGGCATGAGACGTAGGGCTCATCTACTTGCGTTCACACTACGTGGCCCGGAGAAGTTCTCACGGAGCCGAATCCAGCACCCTTCCTCCACCACGTGTGTACCCAAAGGAGCGCTGGGCAGTGGGTGTTCTCAAGGCCAAGAGAGAAGCCCTTGTTCTGTGCTGCACCTGCTGGGTGGTTCGAAGGTTTTCTCACCTTCCTGCTCTGGAAGCTTTTCAGAGCTGAGGCTACGCCTGGGCTGCGAAAGCAGAGAGGCGTAGAGGCCTTTCACACGGAAGGCGTGGGCCTGTTTCCCATGGAGAAAGTGTACGTCGCCCAACCCCCACCCCCACCCCTCCCCACCCCAACCCACCCCCAGCTGGAGGCGTGCGGCTTGACACCATTTTGTCCTGCCCATGGAAAATACAAAGAGGCCTACACGATTTGGGCTGTCTGGCGAAAGAATTTTGAATCGGCGGCACCCTGAGTACCTTTCCCGAAGTTTGCTTCCTAGCTGGTTAAACTCGGCATTCGGAGGCGAGGTGAGAGCAAACTTGCTCCGCGCGCGGCCAAGTGCCTTGATGCCCTGCCCTAAATGTTTGAGCTTCTGGCCAGCGTCACGCAAGTACTTTGACACGTAGGATTCTCACTTTTACTCCAAGCTGTCCCTGTTGGCTGAAGCAGTCGGCGTGTCTGTGTCGCAGCCTGGGAGGCCGGGCGTTGGGGGAGTCTGCCAAGTGACTGGCCTCCATTTATAGCTAACTGAGAAACGGCGTCGAAGCTTTCGGGAGCCTCTTACAGGGAATGGTTGCAGTTCGGAACTGGAGACTGTGCTGGCCAACGTCAGCAGCTCCTCTCCCTCGGAGGGCTCTTGGTGTGCCGACCCCTAACAGCCAGCACGGTCCCCAGCTCGTGAACGGTCCCATTGCGAGCCGGTCTCGTCCGTGAAAGAGCCACGTGAGGCTGATCTCCAACAGTCGGGCTCCACACCTGGAGCCTTTGGGACAGGGCAGTCCTGAGCCGATGTGCCCACCAGGGGACGCGACCAAAGTTTACGTACCACAGGAAAGCGCCATCAGGGCCTCGTGTTCTCTCCATGAAATGAACGTGAGCTTGAAGGGTGACGCGTCAGCGTGCACTGTGAACAGCTCGCTGGCACGCCTGTCTTCGGCCCCTCTCACGGTCTCACGCACCCGGGCTCAGTTCCGTGTAGGAATGCTGAGTGGGAGCGCCAGCCTCGCTTCTGGACTCTAAAGCCTTCCACCCCCTAATGGCAGGTTGTGTGTGTCTCTCACGTGCGGGGAGGAATGAGGTCGCCCACAGAGGTTCTGCCATGAAAGATCTAAAGACGCACGCTGCTGAGGAGCTTGCTCCTCATGGAGCGTCCCCGAAGGCCAGAGGAATGCCGAAGGTCTCTTTCAAAGCTGCCGGACGCTCTGCCGTTCTAGGCCTGAGATAGGGACCTTGTGACGGCACTGTAACCCCGCGAGGTCCAGGAGACATCGCCAGTGCGAGTGGCAATCCGCAAGGAAGAACCTTCAAGGCGGAGTGTCCTTCCCTGTACAAAACGGCGCCCAAGTGGCTGAGGCAGGGAGCATTTTCCTTCACAGAACCGGCATCCTCGTAGGCCTGTGGGTTACTCTAAAGAAACGACACTGTGAGCAACCTCTTCGAAAAGGCCTTCGCAAGCGACTTGGAGACAACAGCAGCGCAGTGGAGGCACAGACCATTATCCTAGAGAGCAGCAGCACAGTGTCTCCAGCAGCGATCGCTTCCCGGAGGATACTTAAGCCACACCGAGATTCCAGCAGGGAGTTTTGCCTTGTAGCAGTACAACTCACTCAGGAAAGAGGGATGAGGTGTAGGGCTAATCTACGTGCGCTCACGCTCTGTGTCCCCGAGAAGGTTTCACGGAGCAGAATGCATCACCGACCGCTACCACGTGTGTGCACCAAAGAAGCCCTGTGCCGTGGGTGTTCTCAGGCCGACAGCGAAGACCTAGGTGTGTGCTGCACCCGCGCTCGGTGGTTCACACGTTGCGTGACCCTGTGCCTTTGGAAGATGTTCAGAGCGGGTGGCACCTGCGTGCTGCGAGCGCAAGAGGTGTAGAGTGTAGAGGCCTTTCACACTGGAGGAAGGGCTTGCATCTCATGGAGAAAATGTGTACGTCGCCCGGGAGACGGAGGCGCGCTCCTGACACCGCTTCCTCTGCCCGTTTAAAGCACAAGTGTTTGTACTCGATCTGGGCTGCCTGGTGAAACGCTTGGCAGTCCGCATCACCCTGAGCACCTTTCCTGAAGTTTGATTCGTAGCTGGGTAAACTCGGGCTTCAGAGGCTTAGATGGGACCAAACGTGTTCAGCTTGTGGCGAAAGCCTTTGACCAGAGGCATATACGCTTGTGCTTGGGGCGAAGGCTAGGCAAGAACGTTTACACACTGGGTTTTTATCTTTACCCTAAGCTGTCCCTTTCGGCGGCCGCAGGCGGAGAGAACCCGCGGAGAGAGAACAGCTGCGAAGTGGATGCACAGAACAGTCACCTCGATACCAGCCCCGGGGTCCCAAGCAACGATCCTTCCCCGGAGGGTACTTAACCCACCCAGGGATTCAAGCAGGGAGTTCGCCTTGTCCAACTCGCACAGGAGACTGGCATGAGACGTAGGGCTCATCTACTTGCGTTCACACTACGTGGCCCGGAGAAGTTCTCACGGAGCCGAATCCAGCACCCTTCCTCCACCACGTGTGTACCCAAAGGAGCGCTGGGCAGTGGGTGTTCTCAAGGCCAAGAGAGAAGCCCTTGTTCTGTGCTGCACCTGCTGGGTGGTTCGAAGGTTTTCTCACCTTCCTGCTCTGGAAGCTTTTCAGAGCTGAGGCTACGCCTGGGCTGCGAAAGCAGAGAGGCGTAGAGGCCTTTCACACGGAAGGCGTGGGCCTGTTTCCCATGGAGAAAGTGTACGTCGCCCAACCCCCACCCCCACCCCTCCCCACCCCAACCCACCCCCAGCTGGAGGCGTGCGGCTTGACACCATTTTGTCCTGCCCATGGAAAATACAAAGAGGCCTACACGATTTGGGCTGTCTGGCGAAAGAATTTTGAATCGGCGGCACCCTGAGTACCTTTCCCGAAGTTTGCTTCCTAGCTGGTTAAACTCGGCATTCGGAGGCGAGGTGAGAGCAAACTTGCTCCGCGCGCGGCCAAGTGCCTTGATGCCCTGCCCTAAATGTTTGAGCTTCTGGCCAGCGTCACGCAAGTACTTTGACACGTAGGATTCTCACTTTTACTCCAAGCTGTCCCTGTTGGCTGAAGCAGTCGGCGTGTCTGTGTCGCAGCCTGGGAGGCCGGGCGTTGGGGGAGTCTGCCAAGTGACTGGCCTCCATTTATAGCTAACTGAGAAACGGCGTCGAAGCTTTCGGGAGCCTCTTACAGGGAATGGTTGCAGTTCGGAACTGGAGACTGTGCTGGCCAACGTCAGCAGCTCCTCTCCCTCGGAGGGCTCTTGGTGTGCCGACCCCTAACAGCCAGCACGGTCCCCAGCTCGTGAACGGTCCCATTGCGAGCCGGTCTCGTCCGTGAAAGAGCCACGTGAGGCTGATCTCCAACAGTCGGGCTCCACACCTGGAGCCTTTGGGACAGGGCAGTCCTGAGCCGATGTGCCCACCAGGGGACGCGACCAAAGTTTACGTACCACAGGAAAGCGCCATCAGGGCCTCGTGTTCTCTCCATGAAATGAACGTGAGCTTGAAGGGTGACGCGTCAGCGTGCACTGTGAACAGCTCGCTGGCACGCCTGTCTTCGGCCCCTCTCACGGTCTCACGCACCCGGGCTCAGTTCCGTGTAGGAATGCTGAGTGGGAGCGCCAGCCTCGCTTCTGGACTCTAAAGCCTTCCACCCCCTAATGGCAGGTTGTGTGTGTCTCTCACGTGCGGGGAGGAATGAGGTCGCCCACAGAGGTTCTGCCATGAAAGATCTAAAGACGCACGCTGCTGAGGAGCTTGCTCCTCATGGAGCGTCCCCGAAGGCCAGAGGAATGCCGAAGGTCTCTTTCAAAGCTGCCGGACGCTCTGCCGTTCTAGGCCTGAGATAGGGACCTTGTGACGGCACTGTAACCCCGCGAGGTCCAGGAGACATCGCCAGTGCGAGTGGCAATCCGCAAGGAAGAACCTTCAAGGCGGAGTGTCCTTCCCTGTACAAAACGGCGCCCAAGTGGCTGAGGCAGGGAGCATTTTCCTTCACAGAACCGGCATCCTCGTAGGCCTGTGGGTTACTCTAAAGAAACGACACTGTGAGCAACCTCTTCGAAAAGGCCTTCGCAAGCGACTTGGAGACAACAGCAGCGCAGTGGAGGCACAGACCATTATCCTAGAGAGCAGCAGCACAGTGTCTCCAGCAGCGATCGCTTCCCGGAGGATACTTAAGCCACACCGAGATTCCAGCAGGGAGTTTTGCCTTGTAGCAGTACAACTCACTCAGGAAAGAGGGATGAGGTGTAGGGCTAATCTACGTGCGCTCACGCTCTGTGTCCCCGAGAAGGTTTCACGGAGCAGAATGCATCACCGACCGCTACCACGTGTGTGCACCAAAGAAGCCCTGTGCCGTGGGTGTTCTCAGGCCGACAGCGAAGACCTAGGTGTGTGCTGCACCCGCGCTCGGTGGTTCACACGTTGCGTGACCCTGTGCCTTTGGAAGATGTTCAGAGCGGGTGGCACCTGCGTGCTGCGAGCGCAAGAGGTGTAGAGTGTAGAGGCCTTTCACACTGGAGGAAGGGCTTGCATCTCATGGAGAAAATGTGTACGTCGCCCGGGAGACGGAGGCGCGCTCCTGACACCGCTTCCTCTGCCCGTTTAAAGCACAAGTGTTTGTACTCGATCTGGGCTGCCTGGTGAAACGCTTGGCAGTCCGCATCACCCTGAGCACCTTTCCGGAAGTTTGATTCGTAGCTGGGTAAACTCGGGCTTCAGAGGCTTAGATGGGACCAAACGTGTTCAGCTTGTGGCGAAAGCCTTTGACCAGAGGCATATACGCTTGTGCTTGGGGCGAGGGCTAGGCAAGAACGTTTACACACTGGGTTTTTATCTTTACCCTAAGCTGTCCCTTTCGGCGGCCGCAGGCGGAGAGAACCCGCGGAGAGAGAACAGCTGCGAAGTGGATGCACAGAACAGTCACCTCGATACCAGCCCCGGGGTCCCAAGCAACGATCCTTCCCCGGAGGGTACTTAACCCACCCAGGGATTCAAGCAGGGAGTTCGCCTTGTCCAACTCGCACAGGAGACTGGCATGAGACGTAGGGCTCATCTACTTGCGTTCACACTACGTGGCCCGGAGAAGTTCTCACGGAGCCGAATCCAGCACCCTTCCTCCACCACGTGTGTACCCAAAGGAGCGCTGGGCAGTGGGTGTTCTCAAGGCCAAGAGAGAAGCCCTTGTTCTGTGCTGCACCTGCTGGGTGGTTCGAAGGTTTTCTCACCTTCCTGCTCTGGAAGCTTTTCAGAGCTGAGGCTACGCCTGGGCTGCGAAAGCAGAGAGGCGTAGAGGCCTTTCACACGGAAGGCGTGGGCCTGTTTCCCATGGAGAAAGTGTACGTCGCCCAACCCCCACCCCCACCCCTCCCCACCCCAACCCACCCCCAGCTGGAGGCGTGCGGCTTGACACCATTTTGTCCTGCCCATGGAAAATACAAAGAGGCCTACACGATTTGGGCTGTCTGGCGAAAGAATTTTGAATCGGCGGCACCCTGAGTACCTTTCCCGAAGTTTGCTTCCTAGCTGGTTAAACTCGGCATTCGGAGGCGAGGTGAGAGCAAACTTGCTCCGCGCGCGGCCAAGTGCCTTGATGCCCTGCCCTAAATGTTTGAGCTTCTGGCCAGCGTCACGCAAGTACTTTGACACGTAGGATTCTCACTTTTACTCCAAGCTGTCCCTGTTGGCTGAAGCAGTCGGCGTGTCTGTGTCGCAGCCTGGGAGGCCGGGCGTTGGGGGAGTCTGCCAAGTGACTGGCCTCCATTTATAGCTAACTGAGAAACGGCGTCGAAGCTTTCGGGAGCCTCTTACAGGGAATGGTTGCAGTTCGGAACTGGAGACTGTGCTGGCCAACGTCAGCAGCTCCTCTCCCTCGGAGGGCTCTTGGTGTGCCGACCCCTAACAGCCAGCACGGTCCCCAGCTCGTGAACGGTCCCATTGCGAGCCGGTCTCGTCCGTGAAAGAGCCACGTGAGGCTGATCTCCAACAGTCGGGCTCCACACCTGGAGCCTTTGGGACAGGGCAGTCCTGAGCCGATGTGCCCACCAGGGGACGCGACCAAAGTTTACGTACCACAGGAAAGCGCCATCAGGGCCTCGTGTTCTCTCCATGAAATGAACGTGAGCTTGAAGGGTGACGCGTCAGCGTGCACTGTGAACAGCTCGCTGGCACGCCTGTCTTCGGCCCCTCTCACGGTCTCACGCACCCGGGCTCAGTTCCGTGTAGGAATGCTGAGTGGGAGCGCCAGCCTCGCTTCTGGACTCTAAAGCCTTCCACCCCCTAATGGCAGGTTGTGTGTGTCTCTCACGTGGGGGGAGGAATGAGGTCGCCCACAGAGGTTCTGCCATGAAAGATCTAAAGACGCACGCTGCTGAGGAGCTTGCTCCTCATGGAGCGTCCCCGAAGGCCAGAGGAATGCCGAAGGTCTCTTTCAAAGCTGCCGGACGCTCTGCCGTTCTAGGCCTGAGATAGGGACCTTGTGACGGCACTGTAACCCCGCGAGGTCCAGGAGACATCGCCAGTGCGAGTGGCAATCCGCAAGGAAGAACCTTCAAGGCGGAGTGTCCTTCCCTGTACAAAACGGCGCCCAAGTGGCTGAGGCAGGGAGCATTTTCCTTCACAGAACCGGCATCCTCGTAGGCCTGTGGGTTACTCTAAAGAAACGACACTGTGAGCAACCTCTTCGAAAAGACCTTCGCAAGCGACTTGGAGACAACAGCAGCGCAGTGGAGGCACAGACCATTATCCTAGAGAGCAGCAGCACAGTGTCTCCAGCAGCGATCGCTTCCCGGAGGATACTTAAGCCACACCGAGATTCCAGCAGGGAGTTTTGCCTTGTAGCAGTACAACTCACTCAGGAAAGAGGGATGAGGTGTAGGGCTAATCTACGTGCGCTCACGCTCTGTGTCCCCGAGAAGGTTTCACGGAGCAGAATGCATCACCGACCGCTACCACGTGTGTGCACCAAAGAAGCCCTGTGCCGTGGGTGTTCTCAGGCCGACAGCGAAGACCTAGGTGTGTGCTGCACCCGCGCTCGGTGGTTCACACGTTGCGTGACCCTGTGCCTTTGGAAGATGTTCAGAGCGGGTGGCACCTGCGTGCTGCGAGCGCAAGAGGTGTAGAGTGTAGAGGCCTTTCACACTGGAGGAAGGGCTTGCATCTCATGGAGAAAATGTGTACGTCGCCCGGGAGACGGAGGCGCGCTCCTGACACCGCTTCCTCTGCCCGTTTAAAGCACAAGTGTTTGTACTCGATCTGGGCTGCCTGGTGAAACGCTTGGCAGTCCGCATCACCCTGAGCACCTTTCCGGAAGTTTGATTCGTAGCTGGGTAAACTCGGGCTTCAGAGGCTTAGATGGGACCAAACGTGTTCAGCTTGTGGCGAAAGCCTTTGACCAGAGGCATATACGCTTGTGCTTGGGGCGAGGGCTAGGCAAGAACGTTTACACACTGGGTTTTTATCTTTACCCTAAGCTGTCCCTTTCGGCGGCCGCAGGCGGAGAGAACCCGCGGAGAGAGAACAGCTGCGAAGTGGATGCACAGAACAGTCACCTCGATACCAGCCCCGGGGTCCCAAGCAACGATCCTTCCCCGGAGGGTACTTAACCCACCCAGGGATTCAAGCAGGGAGTTCGCCTTGTCCAACTCGCACAGGAGACTGGCATGAGACGTAGGGCTCATCTACTTGCGTTCACACTACGTGGCCCGGAGAAGTTCTCACGGAGCCGAATCCAGCACCCTTCCTCCACCACGTGTGTACCCAAAGGAGCGCTGGGCAGTGGGTGTTCTCAAGGCCAAGAGAGAAGCCCTTGTTCTGTGCTGCACCTGCTGGGTGGTTCGAAGGTTTTCTCACCTTCCTGCTCTGGAAGCTTTTCAGAGCTGAGGCTACGCCTGGGCTGCGAAAGCAGAGAGGCGTAGAGGCCTTTCACACGGAAGGCGTGGGCCTGTTTCCCATGGAGAAAGTGTACGTCGCCCAACCCCCACCCCCACCCCTCCCCACCCCAACCCACCCCCAGCTGGAGGCGTGCGGCTTGACACCATTTTGTCCTGCCCATGGAAAATACAAAGAGGCCTACACGATTTGGGCTGTCTGGCGAAAGAATTTTGAATCGGCGGCACCCTGAGTACCTTTCCCGAAGTTTGCTTCCTAGCTGGTTAAACTCGGCATTCGGAGGCGAGGTGAGAGCAAACTTGCTCCGCGCGCGGCCAAGTGCCTTGATGCCCTGCCCTAAATGTTTGAGCTTCTGGCCAGCGTCACGCAAGTACTTTGACACGTAGGATTCTCACTTTTACTCCAAGCTGTCCCTGTTGGCTGAAGCAGTCGGCGTGTCTGTGTCGCAGCCTGGGAGGCCGGGCGTTGGGGGAGTCTGCCAAGTGACTGGCCTCCATTTATAGCTAACTGAGAAACGGCGTCGAAGCTTTCGGGAGCCTCTTACAGGGAATGGTTGCAGTTCGGAACTGGAGACTGTGCTGGCCAACGTCAGCAGCTCCTCTCCCTCGGAGGGCTCTTGGTGTGCCGACCCCTAACAGCCAGCACGGTCCCCAGCTCGTGAACGGTCCCATTGCGAGCCGGTCTCGTCCGTGAAAGAGCCACGTGAGGCTGATCTCCAACAGTCGGGCTCCACACCTGGAGCCTTTGGGACAGGGCAGTCCTGAGCCGATGTGCCCACCAGGGGACGCGACCAAAGTTTACGTACCACAGGAAAGCGCCATCAGGGCCTCGTGTTCTCTCCATGAAATGAACGTGAGCTTGAAGGGTGACGCGTCAGCGTGCACTGTGAACAGCTCGCTGGCACGCCTGTCTTCGGCCCCTCTCACGGTCTCACGCACCCGGGCTCAGTTCCGTGTAGGAATGCTGAGTGGGAGCGCCAGCCTCGCTTCTGGACTCTAAAGCCTTCCACCCCCTAATGGCAGGTTGTGTGTGTCTCTCACGTGCGGGGAGGAATGAGGTCGCCCACAGAGGTTCTGCCATGAAAGATCTAAAGACGCACGCTGCTGAGGAGCTTGCTCCTCATGGAGCGTCCCCGAAGGCCAGAGGAATGCCGAAGGTCTCTTTCAAAGCTGCCGGACGCTCTGCCGTTCTAGGCCTGAGATAGGGACCTTGTGACGGCACTGTAACCCCGCGAGGTCCAGGAGACATCGCCAGTGCGAGTGGCAATCCGCAAGGAAGAACCTTCAAGGCGGAGTGTCCTTCCCTGTACAAAACGGCGCCCAAGTGGCTGAGGCAGGGAGCATTTTCCTTCACAGAACCGGCATCCTCGTAGGCCTGTGGGTTACTCTAAAGAAACGACACTGTGAGCAACCTCTTCGAAAAGGCCTTCGCAAGCGACTTGGAGACAACAGCAGCGCAGTGGAGGCACAGACCATTATCCTAGAGAGCAGCAGCACAGTGTCTCCAGCAGCGATCGCTTCCCGGAGGATACTTAAGCCACACCGAGATTCCAGCAGGGAGTTTTGCCTTGTAGCAGTACAACTCACTCAGGAAAGAGGGATGAGGTGTAGGGCTAATCTACGTGCGCTCACGCTCTGTGTCCCCGAGAAGGTTTCACGGAGCAGAATGCATCACCGACCGCTACCACGTGTGTGCACCAAAGAAGCCCTGTGCCGTGGGTGTTCTCAGGCCGACAGCGAAGACCTAGGTGTGTGCTGCACCCGCGCTCGGTGGTTCACACGTTGCGTGACCCTGTGCCTTTGGAAGATGTTCAGAGCGGGTGGCACCTGCGTGCTGCGAGCGCAAGAGGTGTAGAGTGTAGAGGCCTTTCACACTGGAGGAAGGGCTTGCATCTCATGGAGAAAATGTGTACGTCGCCCGGGAGACGGAGGCGCGCTCCTGACACCGCTTCCTCTGCCCGTTTAAAGCACAAGTGTTTGTACTCGATCTGGGCTGCCTGGTGAAACGCTTGGCAGTCCGCATCACCCTGAGCACCTTTCCTGAAGTTTGATTCGTAGCTGGGTAAACTCGGGCTTCAGAGGCTTAGATGGGACCAAACGTGTTCAGCTTGTGGCGAAAGCCTTTGACCAGAGGCATATACGCTTGTGCTTGGGGCGAGGGCTAGGCAAGAACGTTTACACACTGGGTTTTTATCTTTACCCTAAGCTGTCCCTTTCGGCGGCCGCAGGCGGAGAGAACCCGCGGAGAGAGAACAGCTGCGAAGTGGATGCACAGAACAGTCACCTCGATACCAGCCCCGGGGTCCCAAGCAACGATCCTTCCCCGGAGGGTACTTAACCCACCCAGGGATTCAAGCAGGGAGTTCGCCTTGTCCAACTCGCACAGGAGACTGGCATGAGACGTAGGGCTCATCTACTTGCGTTCACACTACGTGGCCCGGAGAAGTTCTCACGGAGCCGAATCCAGCACCCTTCCTCCACCACGTGTGTACCCAAAGGAGCGCTGGGCAGTGGGTGTTCTCAAGGCCAAGAGAGAAGCCCTTGTTCTGTGCTGCACCTGCTGGGTGGTTCGAAGGTTTTCTCACCTTCCTGCTCTGGAAGCTTTTCAGAGCTGAGGCTACGCCTGGGCTGCGAAAGCAGAGAGGCGTAGAGGCCTTTCACACGGAAGGCGTGGGCCTGTTTCCCATGGAGAAAGTGTACGTCGCCCAACCCCCACCCCCACCCCTCCCCACCCCAACCCACCCCCAGCTGGAGGCGTGCGGCTTGACACCATTTTGTCCTGCCCATGGAAAATACAAAGAGGCCTACACGATTTGGGCTGTCTGGCGAAAGAATTTTGAATCGGCGGCACCCTGAGTACCTTTCCCGAAGTTTGCTTCCTAGCTGGTTAAACTCGGCATTCGGAGGCGAGGTGAGAGCAAACTTGCTCCGCGCGCGGCCAAGTGCCTTGATGCCCTGCCCTAAATGTTTGAGCTTCTGGCCAGCGTCACGCAAGTACTTTGACACGTAGGATTCTCACTTTTACTCCAAGCTGTCCCTGTTGGCTGAAGCAGTCGGCGTGTCTGTGTCGCAGCCTGGGAGGCCGGGCGTTGGGGGAGTCTGCCAAGTGACTGGCCTCCATTTATAGCTAACTGAGAAACGGCGTCGAAGCTTTCGGGAGCCTCTTACAGGGAATGGTTGCAGTTCGGAACTGGAGACTGTGCTGGCCAACGTCAGCAGCTCCTCTCCCTCGGAGGGCTCTTGGTGTGCCGACCCCTAACAGCCAGCACGGTCCCCAGCTCGTGAACGGTCCCATTGCGAGCCGGTCTCGTCCGTGAAAGAGCCACGTGAGGCTGATCTCCAACAGTCGGGCTCCACACCTGGAGCCTTTGGGACAGGGCAGTCCTGAGCCGATGTGCCCACCAGGGGACGCGACCAAAGTTTACGTACCACAGGAAAGCGCCATCAGGGCCTCGTGTTCTCTCCATGAAATGAACGTGAGCTTGAAGGGTGACGCGTCAGCGTGCACTGTGAACAGCTCGCTGGCACGCCTGTCTTCGGCCCCTCTCACGGTCTCACGCACCCGGGCTCAGTTCCGTGTAGGAATGCTGAGTGGGAGCGCCAGCCTCGCTTCTGGACTCTAAAGCCTTCCACCCCCTAATGGCAGGTTGTGTGTGTCTCTCACGTGGGGGGAGGAATGAGGTCGCCCACAGAGGTTCTGCCATGAAAGATCTAAAGACGCACGCTGCTGAGGAGCTTGCTCCTCATGGAGCGTCCCCGAAGGCCAGAGGAATGCCGAAGGTCTCTTTCAAAGCTGCCGGACGCTCTGCCGTTCTAGGCCTGAGATAGGGACCTTGTGACGGCACTGTAACCCCGCGAGGTCCAGGAGACATCGCCAGTGCGAGTGGCAATCCGCAAGGAAGAACCTTCAAGGCGGAGTGTCCTTCCCTGTACAAAACGGCGCCCAAGTGGCTGAGGCAGGGAGCATTTTCCTTCACAGAACCGGCATCCTCGTAGGCCTGTGGGTTACTCTAAAGAAACGACACTGTGAGCAACCTCTTCGAAAAGGCCTTCGCAAGCGACTTGGAGACAACAGCAGCGCAGTGGAGGCACAGACCATTATCCTAGAGAGCAGCAGCACAGTGTCTCCAGCAGCGATCGCTTCCCGGAGGATACTTAAGCCACACCGAGATTCCAGCAGGGAGTTTTGCCTTGTAGCAGTACAACTCACTCAGGAAAGAGGGATGAGGTGTAGGGCTAATCTACGTGCGCTCACGCTCTGTGTCCCCGAGAAGGTTTCACGGAGCAGAATGCATCACCGACCGCTACCACGTGTGTGCACCAAAGAAGCCCTGTGCCGTGGGTGTTCTCAGGCCGACAGCGAAGACCTAGGTGTGTGCTGCACCCGCGCTCGGTGGTTCACACGTTGCGTGACCCTGTGCCTTTGGAAGATGTTCAGAGCGGGTGGCACCTGCGTGCTGCGAGCGCAAGAGGTGTAGAGTGTAGAGGCCTTTCACACTGGAGGAAGGGCTTGCATCTCATGGAGAAAATGTGTACGTCGCCCGGGAGACGGAGGCGCGCTCCTGACACCGCTTCCTCTGCCCGTTTAAAGCACAAGTGTTTGTACTCGATCTGGGCTGCCTGGTGAAACGCTTGGCAGTCCGCATCACCCTGAGCACCTTTCCTGAAGTTTGATTCGTAGCTGGGTAAACTCGGGCTTCAGAGGCTTAGATGGGACCAAACGTGTTCAGCTTGTGGCGAAAGCCTTTGACCAGAGGCATATACGCTTGTGCTTGGGGCGAGGGCTAGGCAAGAACGTTTACACACTGGGTTTTTATCTTTACCCTAAGCTGTCCCTTTCGGCGGCCGCAGGCGGAGAGAACCCGCGGAGAGAGAACAGCTGCGAAGTGGATGCACAGAACAGTCACCTCGATACCAGCCCCGGGGTCCCAAGCAACGATCCTTCCCCGGAGGGTACTTAACCCACCCAGGGATTCAAGCAGGGAGTTCGCCTTGTCCAACTCGCACAGGAGACTGGCATGAGACGTAGGGCTCATCTACTTGCGTTCACACTACGTGGCCCGGAGAAGTTCTCACGGAGCCGAATCCAGCACCCTTCCTCCACCACGTGTGTACCCAAAGGAGCGCTGGGCAGTGGGTGTTCTCAAGGCCAAGAGAGAAGCCCTTGTTCTGTGCTGCACCTGCTGGGTGGTTCGAAGGTTTTCTCACCTTCCTGCTCTGGAAGCTTTTCAGAGCTGAGGCTACGCCTGGGCTGCGAAAGCAGAGAGGCGTAGAGGCCTTTCACACGGAAGGCGTGGGCCTGTTTCCCATGGAGAAAGTGTACGTCGCCCAACCCCCACCCCCACCCCTCCCCACCCCAACCCACCCCCAGCTGGAGGCGTGCGGCTTGACACCATTTTGTCCTGCCCATGGAAAATACAAAGAGGCCTACACGATTTGGGCTGTCTGGCGAAAGAATTTTGAATCGGCGGCACCCTGAGTACCTTTCCCGAAGTTTGCTTCCTAGCTGGTTAAACTCGGCATTCGGAGGCGAGGTGAGAGCAAACTTGCTCCGCGCGCGGCCAAGTGCCTTGATGCCCTGCCCTAAATGTTTGAGCTTCTGGCCAGCGTCACGCAAGTACTTTGACACGTAGGATTCTCACTTTTACTCCAAGCTGTCCCTGTTGGCTGAAGCAGTCGGCGTGTCTGTGTCGCAGCCTGGGAGGCCGGGCGTTGGGGGAGTCTGCCAAGTGACTGGCCTCCATTTATAGCTAACTGAGAAACGGCGTCGAAGCTTTCGGGAGCCTCTTACAGGGAATGGTTGCAGTTCGGAACTGGAGACTGTGCTGGCCAACGTCAGCAGCTCCTCTCCCTCGGAGGGCTCTTGGTGTGCCGACCCCTAACAGCCAGCACGGTCCCCAGCTCGTGAACGGTCCCATTGCGAGCCGGTCTCGTCCGTGAAAGAGCCACGTGAGGCTGATCTCCAACAGTCGGGCTCCACACCTGGAGCCTTTGGGACAGGGCAGTCCTGAGCCGATGTGCCCACCAGGGGACGCGACCAAAGTTTACGTACCACAGGAAAGCGCCATCAGGGCCTCGTGTTCTCTCCATGAAATGAACGTGAGCTTGAAGGGTGACGCGTCAGCGTGCACTGTGAACAGCTCGCTGGCACGCCTGTCTTCGGCCCCTCTCACGGTCTCACGCACCCGGGCTCAGTTCCGTGTAGGAATGCTGAGTGGGAGCGCCAGCCTCGCTTCTGGACTCTAAAGCCTTCCACCCCCTAATGGCAGGTTGTGTGTGTCTCTCACGTGGGGGGAGGAATGAGGTCGCCCACAGAGGTTCTGCCATGAAAGATCTAAAGACGCACGCTGCTGAGGAGCTTGCTCCTCATGGAGCGTCCCCGAAGGCCAGAGGAATGCCGAAGGTCTCTTTCAAAGCTGCCGGACGCTCTGCCGTTCTAGGCCTGAGATAGGGACCTTGTGACGGCACTGTAACCCCGCGAGGTCCAGGAGACATCGCCAGTGCGAGTGGCAATCCGCAAGGAAGAACCTTCAAGGCGGAGTGTCCTTCCCTGTACAAAACGGCGCCCAAGTGGCTGAGGCAGGGAGCATTTTCCTTCACAGAACCGGCATCCTCGTAGGCCTGTGGGTTACTCTAAAGAAACGACACTGTGAGCAACCTCTTCGAAAAGGCCTTCGCAAGCGACTTGGAGACAACAGCAGCGCAGTGGAGGCACAGACCATTATCCTAGAGAGCAGCAGCACAGTGTCTCCAGCAGCGATCGCTTCCCGGAGGATACTTAAGCCACACCGAGATTCCAGCAGGGAGTTTTGCCTTGTAGCAGTACAACTCACTCAGGAAAGAGGGATGAGGTGTAGGGCTAATCTACGTGCGCTCACGCTCTGTGTCCCCGAGAAGGTTTCACGGAGCAGAATGCATCACCGACCGCTACCACGTGTGTGCACCAAAGAAGCCCTGTGCCGTGGGTGTTCTCAGGCCGACAGCGAAGACCTAGGTGTGTGCTGCACCCGCGCTCGGTGGTTCACACGTTGCGTGACCCTGTGCCTTTGGAAGATGTTCAGAGCGGGTGGCACCTGCGTGCTGCGAGCGCAAGAGGTGTAGAGTGTAGAGGCCTTTCACACTGGAGGAAGGGCTTGCATCTCATGGAGAAAATGTGTACGTCGCCCGGGAGACGGAGGCGCGCTCCTGACACCGCTTCCTCTGCCCGTTTAAAGCACAAGTGTTTGTACTCGATCTGGGCTGCCTGGTGAAACGCTTGGCAGTCCGCATCACCCTGAGCACCTTTCCTGAAGTTTGATTCGTAGCTGGGTAAACTCGGGCTTCAGAGGCTTAGATGGGACCAAACGTGTTCAGCTTGTGGCGAAAGCCTTTGACCAGAGGCATATACGCTTGTGCTTGGGGCGAGGGCTAGGCAAGAACGTTTACACACTGGGTTTTTATCTTTACCCTAAGCTGTCCCTTTCGGCGGCCGCAGGCGGAGAGAACCCGCGGAGAGAGAACAGCTGCGAAGTGGATGCACAGAACAGTCACCTCGATACCAGCCCCGGGGTCCCAAGCAACGATCCTTCCCCGGAGGGTACTTAACCCACCCAGGGATTCAAGCAGGGAGTTCGCCTTGTCCAACTCGCACAGGAGACTGGCATGAGACGTAGGGCTCATCTACTTGCGTTCACACTACGTGGCCCGGAGAAGTTCTCACGGAGCCGAATCCAGCACCCTTCCTCCACCACGTGTGTACCCAAAGGAGCGCTGGGCAGTGGGTGTTCTCAAGGCCAAGAGAGAAGCCCTTGTTCTGTGCTGCACCTGCTGGGTGGTTCGAAGGTTTTCTCACCTTCCTGCTCTGGAAGCTTTTCAGAGCTGAGGCTACGCCTGGGCTGCGAAAGCAGAGAGGCGTAGAGGCCTTTCACACGGAAGGCGTGGGCCTGTTTCCCATGGAGAAAGTGTACGTCGCCCAACCCCCACCCCCACCCCTCCCCACCCCAACCCACCCCCAGCTGGAGGCGTGCGGCTTGACACCATTTTGTCCTGCCCATGGAAAATACAAAGAGGCCTACACGATTTGGGCTGTCTGGCGAAAGAATTTTGAATCGGCGGCACCCTGAGTACCTTTCCCGAAGTTTGCTTCCTAGCTGGTTAAACTCGGCATTCGGAGGCGAGGTGAGAGCAAACTTGCTCCGCGCGCGGCCAAGTGCCTTGATGCCCTGCCCTAAATGTTTGAGCTTCTGGCCAGCGTCACGCAAGTACTTTGACACGTAGGATTCTCACTTTTACTCCAAGCTGTCCCTGTTGGCTGAAGCAGTCGGCGTGTCTGTGTCGCAGCCTGGGAGGCCGGGCGTTGGGGGAGTCTGCCAAGTGACTGGCCTCCATTTATAGCTAACTGAGAAACGGCGTCGAAGCTTTCGGGAGCCTCTTACAGGGAATGGTTGCAGTTCGGAACTGGAGACTGTGCTGGCCAACGTCAGCAGCTCCTCTCCCTCGGAGGGCTCTTGGTGTGCCGACCCCTAACAGCCAGCACGGTCCCCAGCTCGTGAACGGTCCCATTGCGAGCCGGTCTCGTCCGTGAAAGAGCCACGTGAGGCTGATCTCCAACAGTCGGGCTCCACACCTGGAGCCTTTGGGACAGGGCAGTCCTGAGCCGATGTGCCCACCAGGGGACGCGACCAAAGTTTACGTACCACAGGAAAGCGCCATCAGGGCCTCGTGTTCTCTCCATGAAATGAACGTGAGCTTGAAGGGTGACGCGTCAGCGTGCACTGTGAACAGCTCGCTGGCACGCCTGTCTTCGGCCCCTCTCACGGTCTCACGCACCCGGGCTCAGTTCCGTGTAGGAATGCTGAGTGGGAGCGCCAGCCTCGCTTCTGGACTCTAAAGCCTTCCACCCCCTAATGGCAGGTTGTGTGTGTCTCTCACGTGGGGGGAGGAATGAGGTCGCCCACAGAGGTTCTGCCATGAAAGATCTAAAGACGCACGCTGCTGAGGAGCTTGCTCCTCATGGAGCGTCCCCGAAGGCCAGAGGAATGCCGAAGGTCTCTTTCAAAGCTGCCGGACGCTCTGCCGTTCTAGGCCTGAGATAGGGACCTTGTGACGGCACTGTAACCCCGCGAGGTCCAGGAGACATCGCCAGTGCGAGTGGCAATCCGCAAGGAAGAACCTTCAAGGCGGAGTGTCCTTCCCTGTACAAAACGGCGCCCAAGTGGCTGAGGCAGGGAGCATTTTCCTTCACAGAACCGGCATCCTCGTAGGCCTGTGGGTTACTCTAAAGAAACGACACTGTGAGCAACCTCTTCGAAAAGGCCTTCGCAAGCGACTTGGAGACAACAGCAGCGCAGTGGAGGCACAGACCATTATCCTAGAGAGCAGCAGCACAGTGTCTCCAGCAGCGATCGCTTCCCGGAGGATACTTAAGCCACACCGAGATTCCAGCAGGGAGTTTTGCCTTGTAGCAGTACAACTCACTCAGGAAAGAGGGATGAGGTGTAGGGCTAATCTACGTGCGCTCACGCTCTGTGTCCCCGAGAAGGTTTCACGGAGCAGAATGCATCACCGACCGCTACCACGTGTGTGCACCAAAGAAGCCCTGTGCCGTGGGTGTTCTCAGGCCGACAGCGAAGACCTAGGTGTGTGCTGCACCCGCGCTCGGTGGTTCACACGTTGCGTGACCCTGTGCCTTTGGAAGATGTTCAGAGCGGGTGGCACCTGCGTGCTGCGAGCGCAAGAGGTGTAGAGTGTAGAGGCCTTTCACACTGGAGGAAGGGCTTGCATCTCATGGAGAAAATGTGTACGTCGCCCGGGAGACGGAGGCGCGCTCCTGACACCGCTTCCTCTGCCCGTTTAAAGCACAAGTGTTTGTACTCGATCTGGGCTGCCTGGTGAAACGCTTGGCAGTCCGCATCACCCTGAGCACCTTTCCTGAAGTTTGATTCGTAGCTGGGTAAACTCGGGCTTCAGAGGCTTAGATGGGACCAAACGTGTTCAGCTTGTGGCGAAAGCCTTTGACCAGAGGCATATACGCTTGTGCTTGGGGCGAGGGCTAGGCAAGAACGTTTACACACTGGGTTTTTATCTTTACCCTAAGCTGTCCCTTTCGGCGGCCGCAGGCGGAGAGAACCCGCGGAGAGAGAACAGCTGCGAAGTGGATGCACAGAACAGTCACCTCGATACCAGCCCCGGGGTCCCAAGCAACGATCCTTCCCCGGAGGGTACTTAACCCACCCAGGGATTCAAGCAGGGAGTTCGCCTTGTCCAACTCGCACAGGAGACTGGCATGAGACGTAGGGCTCATCTACTTGCGTTCACACTACGTGGCCCGGAGAAGTTCTCACGGAGCCGAATCCAGCACCCTTCCTCCACCACGTGTGTACCCAAAGGAGCGCTGGGCAGTGGGTGTTCTCAAGGCCAAGAGAGAAGCCCTTGTTCTGTGCTGCACCTGCTGGGTGGTTCGAAGGTTTTCTCACCTTCCTGCTCTGGAAGCTTTTCAGAGCTGAGGCTACGCCTGGGCTGCGAAAGCAGAGAGGCGTAGAGGCCTTTCACACGGAAGGCGTGGGCCTGTTTCCCATGGAGAAAGTGTACGTCGCCCAACCCCCACCCCCACCCCTCCCCACCCCAACCCACCCCCAGCTGGAGGCGTGCGGCTTGACACCATTTTGTCCTGCCCATGGAAAATACAAAGAGGCCTACACGATTTGGGCTGTCTGGCGAAAGAATTTTGAATCGGCGGCACCCTGAGTACCTTTCCCGAAGTTTGCTTCCTAGCTGGTTAAACTCGGCATTCGGAGGCGAGGTGAGAGCAAACTTGCTCCGCGCGCGGCCAAGTGCCTTGATGCCCTGCCCTAAATGTTTGAGCTTCTGGCCAGCGTCACGCAAGTACTTTGACACGTAGGATTCTCACTTTTACTCCAAGCTGTCCCTGTTGGCTGAAGCAGTCGGCGTGTCTGTGTCGCAGCCTGGGAGGCCGGGCGTTGGGGGAGTCTGCCAAGTGACTGGCCTCCATTTATAGCTAACTGAGAAACGGCGTCGAAGCTTTCGGGAGCCTCTTACAGGGAATGGTTGCAGTTCGGAACTGGAGACTGTGCTGGCCAACGTCAGCAGCTCCTCTCCCTCGGAGGGCTCTTGGTGTGCCGACCCCTAACAGCCAGCACGGTCCCCAGCTCGTGAACGGTCCCATTGCGAGCCGGTCTCGTCCGTGAAAGAGCCACGTGAGGCTGATCTCCAACAGTCGGGCTCCACACCTGGAGCCTTTGGGACAGGGCAGTCCTGAGCCGATGTGCCCACCAGGGGACGCGACCAAAGTTTACGTACCACAGGAAAGCGCCATCAGGGCCTCGTGTTCTCTCCATGAAATGAACGTGAGCTTGAAGGGTGACGCGTCAGCGTGCACTGTGAACAGCTCGCTGGCACGCCTGTCTTCGGCCCCTCTCACGGTCTCACGCACCCGGGCTCAGTTCCGTGTAGGAATGCTGAGTGGGAGCGCCAGCCTCGCTTCTGGACTCTAAAGCCTTCCACCCCCTAATGGCAGGTTGTGTGTGTCTCTCACGTGGGGGGAGGAATGAGGTCGCCCACAGAGGTTCTGCCATGAAAGATCTAAAGACGCACGCTGCTGAGGAGCTTGCTCCTCATGAAGCGTCCCCGAAGGCCAGAGGAATGCCGAAGGTCTCTTTCAAAGCTGCCGGACGCTCTGCCGTTCTAGGCCTGAGATAGGGACCTTGTGACGGCACTGTAACCCCGCGAGGTCCAGGAGACATCGCCAGTGCGAGTGGCAATCCGCAAGGAAGAACCGTCAAGGCGGAGTGTCCTTCCCTGTACAAAACGGCGCCCAAGTGGCTGAGGCAGGGAGCATTTTCCTTCACAGAACCGGCATCCTCGTAGGCCTGTGGGTTACTCTAAAGAAACGACACTGTGAGCAACCTCTTCGAAAAGGCCTTCGCAAGCGACTTGGAGACAACAGCAGCGCAGTGGAGGCACAGACCATTATCCTAGAGAGCAGCAGCACAGTGTCTCCAGCAGCGATCGCTTCCCGGAGGATACTTAAGCCACACCGAGATTCCAGCAGGGAGTTTTGCCTTGTAGCAGTACAACTCACTCAGGAAAGAGGGATGAGGTGTAGGGCTAATCTACGTGCGCTCACGCTCTGTGTCCCCGAGAAGGTTTCACGGAGCAGAATGCATCACCGACCGCTACCACGTGTGTGCACCAAAGAAGCCCTGTGCCGTGGGTGTTCTCAGGCCGACAGCGAAGACCTAGGTGTGTGCTGCACCCGCGCTCGGTGGTTCACACGTTGCGTGACCCTGTGCCTTTGGAAGATGTTCAGAGCGGGTGGCACCTGCGTGCTGCGAGCGCAAGAGGTGTAGAGTGTAGAGGCCTTTCACACTGGAGGAAGGGCTTGCATCTCATGGAGAAAATGTGTACGTCGCCCGGGAGACGGAGGCGCGCTCCTGACACCGCTTCCTCTGCCCGTTTAAAGCACAAGTGTTTGTACTCGATCTGGGCTGCCTGGTGAAACGCTTGGCAGTCCGCATCACCCTGAGCACCTTTCCTGAAGTTTGATTCGTAGCTGGGTAAACTCGGGCTTCAGAGGCTTAGATGGGACCAAACGTGTTCAGCTTGTGGCGAAAACCTTTGACCAGAGGCATATACGCTTGTGCTTGGGGCGAGGGCTAGGCAAGAACGTTTACACACTGGGTTTTTATCTTTACCCTAAGCTGTCCCTTTCGGCGGCCGCAGGCGGAGAGAACCCGCGGAGAGAGAACAGCTGCGAAGTGGATGCACAGAACAGTCACCTCGATACCAGCCCCGGGGTCCCAAGCAACGATCCTTCCCCGGAGGGTACTTAACCCACCCAGGGATTCAAGCAGGGAGTTCGCCTTGTCCAACTCGCACAGGAGACTGGCATGAGACGTAGGGCTCATCTACTTGCGTTCACACTACGTGGCCCGGAGAAGTTCTCACGGAGCCGAATCCAGCACCCTTCCTCCACCACGTGTGTACCCAAAGGAGCGCTGGGCAGTGGGTGTTCTCAAGGCCAAGAGAGAAGCCCTTGTTCTGTGCTGCACCTGCTGGGTGGTTCGAAGGTTTTCTCACCTTCCTGCTCTGGAAGCTTTTCAGAGCTGAGGCTACGCCTGGGCTGCGAAAGCAGAGAGGCGTAGAGGCCTTTCACACGGAAGGCGTGGGCCTGTTTCCCATGGAGAAAGTGTACGTCGCCCAACCCCCACCCCCACCCCTCCCCACCCCAACCCACCCCCAGCTGGAGGCGTGCGGCTTGACACCATTTTGTCCTGCCCATGGAAAATACAAAGAGGCCTACACGATTTGGGCTGTCTGGCGAAAGAATTTTGAATCGGCGGCACCCTGAGTACCTTTCCCGAAGTTTGCTTCCTAGCTGGTTAAACTCGGCATTCGGAGGCGAGGTGAGAGCAAACTTGCTCCGCGCGCGGCCAAGTGCCTTGATGCCCTGCCCTAAATGTTTGAGCTTCTGGCCAGCGTCACGCAAGTACTTTGACACGTAGGATTCTCACTTTTACTCCAAGCTGTCCCTGTTGGCTGAAGCAGTCGGCGTGTCTGTGTCGCAGCCTGGGAGGCCGGGCGTTGGGGGAGTCTGCCAAGTGACTGGCCTCCATTTATAGCTAACTGAGAAACGGCGTCGAAGCTTTCGGGAGCCTCTTACAGGGAATGGTTGCAGTTCGGAACTGGAGACTGTGCTGGCCAACGTCAGCAGCTCCTCTCCCTCGGAGGGCTCTTGGTGTGCCGACCCCTAACAGCCAGCACGGTCCCCAGCTCGTGAACGGTCCCATTGCGAGCCGGTCTCGTCCGTGAAAGAGCCACGTGAGGCTGATCTCCAACAGTCGGGCTCCACACCTGGAGCCTTTGGGACAGGGCAGTCCTGAGCCGATGTGCCCACCAGGGGACGCGACCAAAGTTTACGTACCACAGGAAAGCGCCATCAGGGCCTCGTGTTCTCTCCATGAAATGAACGTGAGCTTGAAGGGTGACGCGTCAGCGTGCACTGTGAACAGCTCGCTGGCACGCCTGTCTTCGGCCCCTCTCACGGTCTCACGCACCCGGGCTCAGTTCCGTGTAGGAATGCTGAGTGGGAGCGCCAGCCTCGCTTCTGGACTCTAAAGCCTTCCACCCCCTAATGGCAGGTTGTGTGTGTCTCTCACGTGGGGGGAGGAATGAGGTCGCCCACAGAGGTTCTGCCATGAAAGATCTAAAGACGCACGCTGCTGAGGAGCTTGCTCCTCATGGAGCGTCCCCGAAGGCCAGAGGAATGCCGAAGGTCTCTTTCAAAGCTGCCGGACGCTCTGCCGTTCTAGGCCTGAGATAGGGACCTTGTGACGGCACTGTAACCCCGCGAGGTCCAGGAGACATCGCCAGTGCGAGTGGCAATCCGCAAGGAAGAACCTTCAAGGCGGAGTGTCCTTCCCTGTACAAAACGGCGCCCAAGTGGCTGAGGCAGGGAGCATTTTCCTTCACAGAACCGGCATCCTCGTAGGCCTGTGGGTTACTCTAAAGAAACGACACTGTGAGCAACCTCTTCGAAAAGGCCTTCGCAAGCGACTTGGAGACAACAGCAGCGCAGTGGAGGCACAGACCATTATCCTAGAGAGCAGCAGCACAGTGTCTCCAGCAGCGATCGCTTCCCGGAGGATACTTAAGCCACACCGAGATTCCAGCAGGGAGTTTTGCCTTGTAGCAGTACAACTCACTCAGGAAAGAGGGATGAGGTGTAGGGCTAATCTACGTGCGCTCACGCTCTGTGTCCCCGAGAAGGTTTCACGGAGCAGAATGCATCACCGACCGCTACCACGTGTGTGCACCAAAGAAGCCCTGTGCCGTGGGTGTTCTCAGGCCGACAGCGAAGACCTAGGTGTGTGCTGCACCCGCGCTCGGTGGTTCACACGTTGCGTGACCCTGTGCCTTTGGAAGATGTTCAGAGCGGGTGGCACCTGCGTGCTGCGAGCGCAAGAGGTGTAGAGTGTAGAGGCCTTTCACACTGGAGGAAGGGCTTGCATCTCATGGAGAAAATGTGTACGTCGCCCGGGAGACGGAGGCGCGCTCCTGACACCGCTTCCTCTGCCCGTTTAAAGCACAAGTGTTTGTACTCGATCTGGGCTGCCTGGTGAAACGCTTGGCAGTCCGCATCACCCTGAGCACCTTTCCTGAAGTTTGATTCGTAGCTGGGTAAACTCGGGCTTCAGAGGCTTAGATGGGACCAAACGTGTTCAGCTTGTGGCGAAAGCCTTTGACCAGAGGCATATACGCTTGTGCTTGGGGCGAGGGCTAGGCAAGAACGTTTACACACTGGGTTTTTATCTTTACCCTAAGCTGTCCCTTTCGGCGGCCGCAGGCGGAGAGAACCCGCGGAGAGAGAACAGCTGCGAAGTGGATGCACAGAACAGTCACCTCGATACCAGCCCCGGGGTCCCAAGCAACGATCCTTCCCCGGAGGGTACTTAACCCACCCAGGGATTCAAGCAGGGAGTTCGCCTTGTCCAACTCGCACAGGAGACTGGCATGAGACGTAGGGCTCATCTACTTGCGTTCACACTACGTGGCCCGGAGAAGTTCTCACGGAGCCGAATCCAGCACCCTTCCTCCACCACGTGTGTACCCAAAGGAGCGCTGGGCAGTGGGTGTTCTCAAGGCCAAGAGAGAAGCCCTTGTTCTGTGCTGCACCTGCTGGGTGGTTCGAAGGTTTTCTCACCTTCCTGCTCTGGAAGCTTTTCAGAGCTGAGGCTACGCCTGGGCTGCGAAAGCAGAGAGGCGTAGAGGCCTTTCACACGGAAGGCGTGGGCCTGTTTCCCATGGAGAAAGTGTACGTCGCCCAACCCCCACCCCCACCCCTCCCCACCCCAACCCACCCCCAGCTGGAGGCGTGCGGCTTGACACCATTTTGTCCTGCCCATGGAAAATACAAAGAGGCCTACACGATTTGGGCTGTCTGGCGAAAGAATTTTGAATCGGCGGCACCCTGAGTACCTTTCCCGAAGTTTGCTTCCTAGCTGGTTAAACTCGGCATTCGGAGGCGAGGTGAGAGCAAACTTGCTCCGCGCGCGGCCAAGTGCCTTGATGCCCTGCCCTAAATGTTTGAGCTTCTGGCCAGCGTCACGCAAGTACTTTGACACGTAGGATTCTCACTTTTACTCCAAGCTGTCCCTGTTGGCTGAAGCAGTCGGCGTGTCTGTGTCGCAGCCTGGGAGGCCGGGCGTTGGGGGAGTCTGCCAAGTGACTGGCCTCCATTTATAGCTAACTGAGAAACGGCGTCGAAGCTTTCGGGAGCCTCTTACAGGGAATGGTTGCAGTTCGGAACTGGAGACTGTGCTGGCCAACGTCAGCAGCTCCTCTCCCTCGGAGGGCTCTTGGTGTGCCGACCCCTAACAGCCAGCACGGTCCCCAGCTCGTGAACGGTCCCATTGCGAGCCGGTCTCGTCCGTGAAAGAGCCACGTGAGGCTGATCTCCAACAGTCGGGCTCCACACCTGGAGCCTTTGGGACAGGGCAGTCCTGAGCCGATGTGCCCACCAGGGGACGCGACCAAAGTTTACGTACCACAGGAAAGCGCCATCAGGGCCTCGTGTTCTCTCCATGAAATGAACGTGAGCTTGAAGGGTGACGCGTCAGCGTGCACTGTGAACAGCTCGCTGGCACGCCTGTCTTCGGCCCCTCTCACGGTCTCACGCACCCGGGCTCAGTTCCGTGTAGGAATGCTGAGTGGGAGCGCCAGCCTCGCTTCTGGACTCTAAAGCCTTCCACCCCCTAATGGCAGGTTGTGTGTGTCTCTCACGTGGGGGGAGGAATGAGGTCGCCCACAGAGGTTCTGCCATGAAAGATCTAAAGACGCACGCTGCTGAGGAGCTTGCTCCTCATGGAGCGTCCCCGAAGGCCAGAGGAATGCCGAAGGTCTCTTTCAAAGCTGCCGGACGCTCTGCCGTTCTAGGCCTGAGATAGGGACCTTGTGACAGCACTGTAACCCCGCGAGGTCCAGGAGACATCGCCAGTGCGAGTGGCAATCCGCAAGGAAGAACCTTCAAGGCGGAGTGTCCTTCCCTGTACAAAACGGCGCCCAAGTGGCTGAGGCAGGGAGCATTTTCCTTCACAGAACCGGCATCCTCGTAGGCCTGTGGGTTACTCTAAAGAAACGACACTGTGAGCAACCTCTTCGAAAAGGCCTTCGCAAGCGACTTGGAGACAACAGCAGCGCAGTGGAGGCACAGACCATTATCCTAGAGAGCAGCAGCACAGTGTCTCCAGCAGCGATCGCTTCCCGGAGGATACTTAAGCCACACCGAGATTCCAGCAGGGAGTTTTGCCTTGTAGCAGTACAACTCACTCAGGAAAGAGGGATGAGGTGTAGGGCTAATCTACGTGCGCTCACGCTCTGTGTCCCCGAGAAGGTTTCACGGAGCAGAATGCATCACCGACCGCTACCACGTGTGTGCACCAAAGAAGCCCTGTGCCGTGGGTGTTCTCAGGCCGACAGCGAAGACCTAGGTGTGTGCTGCACCCGCGCTCGGTGGTTCACACGTTGCGTGACCCTGTGCCTTTGGAAGATGTTCAGAGCGGGTGGCACCTGCGTGCTGCGAGCGCAAGAGGTGTAGAGTGTAGAGGCCTTTCACACTGGAGGAAGGGCTTGCATCTCATGGAGAAAATGTGTACGTCGCCCGGGAGACGGAGGCGCGCTCCTGACACCGCTTCCTCTGCCCGTTTAAAGCACAAGTGTTTGTACTCGATCTGGGCTGCCTGGTGAAACGCTTGGCAGTCCGCATCACCCTGAGCACCTTTCCTGAAGTTTGATTCGTAGCTGGGTAAACTCGGGCTTCAGAGGCTTAGATGGGACCAAACGTGTTCAGCTTGTGGCGAAAGCCTTTGACCAGAGGCATATACGCTTGTGCTTGGGGCGAGGGCTAGGCAAGAACGTTTACACACTGGGTTTTTATCTTTACCCTAAGCTGTCCCTTTCGGCGGCCGCAGGCGGAGAGAACCCGCGGAGAGAGAACAGCTGCGAAGTGGATGCACAGAACAGTCACCTCGATACCAGCCCCGGGGTCCCAAGCAACGATCCTTCCCCGGAGGGTACTTAACCCACCCAGGGATTCAAGCAGGGAGTTCGCCTTGTCCAACTCGCACAGGAGACTGGCATGAGACGTAGGGCTCATCTACTTGCGTTCACACTACGTGGCCCGGAGAAGTTCTCACGGAGCCGAATCCAGCACCCTTCCTCCACCACGTGTGTACCCAAAGGAGCGCTGGGCAGTGGGTGTTCTCAAGGCCAAGAGAGAAGCCCTTGTTCTGTGCTGCACCTGCTGGGTGGTTCGAAGGTTTTCTCACCTTCCTGCTCTGGAAGCTTTTCAGAGCTGAGGCTACGCCTGGGCTGCGAAAGCAGAGAGGCGTAGAGGCCTTTCACACGGAAGGCGTGGGCCTGTTTCCCATGGAGAAAGTGTACGTCGCCCAACCCCCACCCCCACCCCTCCCCACCCCAACCCACCCCCAGCTGGAGGCGTGCGGCTTGACACCATTTTGTCCTGCCCATGGAAAATACAAAGAGGCCTACACGATTTGGGCTGTCTGGCGAAAGAATTTTGAATCGGCGGCACCCTGAGTACCTTTCCCGAAGTTTGCTTCCTAGCTGGTTAAACTCGGCATTCGGAGGCGAGGTGAGAGCAAACTTGCTCCGCGCGCGGCCAAGTGCCTTGATGCCCTGCCCTAAATGTTTGAGCTTCTGGCCAGCGTCACGCAAGTACTTTGACACGTAGGATTCTCACTTTTACTCCAAGCTGTCCCTGTTGGCTGAAGCAGTCGGCGTGTCTGTGTCGCAGCCTGGGAGGCCGGGCGTTGGGGGAGTCTGCCAAGTGACTGGCCTCCATTTATAGCTAACTGAGAAACGGCGTCGAAGCTTTCGGGAGCCTCTTACAGGGAATGGTTGCAGTTCGGAACTGGAGACTGTGCTGGCCAACGTCAGCAGCTCCTCTCCCTCGGAGGGCTCTTGGTGTGCCGACCCCTAACAGCCAGCACGGTCCCCAGCTCGTGAACGGTCCCATTGCGAGCCGGTCTCGTCCGTGAAAGAGCCACGTGAGGCTGATCTCCAACAGTCGGGCTCCACACCTGGAGCCTTTGGGACAGGGCAGTCCTGAGCCGATGTGCCCACCAGGGGACGCGACCAAAGTTTACGTACCACAGGAAAGCGCCATCAGGGCCTCGTGTTCTCTCCATGAAATGAACGTGAGCTTGAAGGGTGACGCGTCAGCGTGCACTGTGAACAGCTCGCTGGCACGCCTGTCTTCGGCCCCTCTCACGGTCTCACGCACCCGGGCTCAGTTCCGTGTAGGAATGCTGAGTGGGAGCGCCAGCCTCGCTTCTGGACTCTAAAGCCTTCCACCCCCTAATGGCAGGTTGTGTGTGTCTCTCACGTGGGGGGAGGAATGAGGTCGCCCACAGAGGTTCTGCCATGAAAGATCTAAAGACGCACGCTGCTGAGGAGCTTGCTCCTCATGGAGCGTCCCCGAAGGCCAGAGGAATGCCGAAGGTCTCTTTCAAAGCTGCCGGACGCTCTGCCGTTCTAGGCCTGAGATAGGGACCTTGTGACGGCACTGTAACCCCGCGAGGTCCAGGAGACATCGCCAGTGCGAGTGGCAATCCGCAAGGAAGAACCTTCAAGGCGGAGTGTCCTTCCCTGTACAAAACGGCGCCCAAGTGGCTGAGGCAGGGAGCATTTTCCTTCACAGAACCGGCATCCTCGTAGGCCTGTGGGTTACTCTAAAGAAACGACACTGTGAGCAACCTCTTCGAAAAGGCCTTCGCAAGCGACTTGGAGACAACAGCAGCGCAGTGGAGGCACAGACCATTATCCTAGAGAGCAGCAGCACAGTGTCTCCAGCAGCGATCGCTTCCCGGAGGATACTTAAGCCACACCGAGATTCCAGCAGGGAGTTTTGCCTTGTAGCAGTACAACTCACTCAGGAAAGAGGGATGAGGTGTAGGGCTAATCTACGTGCGCTCACGCTCTGTGTCCCCGAGAAGGTTTCACGGAACAGAATGCATCACCGACCGCTACCACGTGTGTGCACCAAAGAAGCCCTGTGCCGTGGGTGTTCTCAGGCCGACAGCGAAGACCTAGGTGTGTGCTGCACCCGCGCTCGGTGGTTCACACGTTGCGTGACCCTGTGCCTTTGGAAGATGTTCAGAGCGGGTGGCACCTGCGTGCTGCGAGCGCAAGAGGTGTAGAGTGTAGAGGCCTTTCACACTGGAGGAAGGGCTTGCATCTCATGGAGAAAATGTGTACGTCGCCCGGGAGACGGAGGCGCGCTCCTGACACCGCTTCCTCTGCCCGTTTAAAGCACAAGTGTTTGTACTCGATCTGGGCTGCCTGGTGAAACGCTTGGCAGTCCGCATCACCCTGAGCACCTTTCCTGAAGTTTGATTCGTAGCTGGGTAAACTCGGGCTTCAGAGGCTTAGATGGGACCAAACGTGTTCAGCTTGTGGCGAAAGCCTTTGACCAGAGGCATATACGCTTGTGCTTGGGGCGAGGGCTAGGCAAGAACGTTTACACACTGGGTTTTTATCTTTACCCTAAGCTGTCCCTTTCGGCGGCCGCAGGCGGAGAGAACCCGCGGAGAGAGAACAGCTGCGAAGTGGATGCACAGAACAGTCACCTCGATACCAGCCCCGGGGTCCCAAGCCACGATCCTTCCCCGGAGGGTACTTAACCCACCCAGGGATTCAAGCAGGGAGTTCGCCTTGTCCAACTCGCACAGGAGACTGGCATGAGACGTAGGGCTCATCTACTTGCGTTCACACTACGTGGCCCGGAGAAGTTCTCACGGAGCCGAATCCAGCACCCTTCCTCCACCACGTGTGTACCCAAAGGAGCGCTGGGCAGTGGGTGTTCTCAAGGCCAAGAGAGAAGCCCTTGTTCTGTGCTGCACCTGCTGGGTGGTTCGAAGGTTTTCTCACCTTCCTGCTCTGGAAGCTTTTCAGAGCTGAGGCTACGCCTGGGCTGCGAAAGCAGAGAGGCGTAGAGGCCTTTCACACGGAAGGCGTGGGCCTGTTTCCCATGGAGAAAGTGTACGTCGCCCAACCCCCACCCCCACCCCTCCCCACCCCAACCCACCCCCAGCTGGAGGCATGCGGCTTGACACCATTTTGTCCTGCCCATGGAAAATACAAAGAGGCCTACACGATTTGGGCTGTCTGGCGAAAGAATTTTGAATCGGCGGCACCCTGAGTACCTTTCCCGAAGTTTGCTTCCTAGCTGGTTAAACTCGGCATTCGGAGGCGAGGTGAGAGCAAACTTGCTCCGCGCGCGGCCAAGTGCCTTGATGCCCTGCCCTAAATGTTTGAGCTTCTGGCCAGCGTCACGCAAGTACTTTGACACGTAGGATTCTCACTTTTACTCCAAGCTGTCCCTGTTGGCTGAAGCAGTCGGCGTGTCTGTGTCGCAGCCTGGGAGGCCGGGCGTTGGGGGAGTCTGCCAAGTGACTGGCCTCCATTTATAGCTAACTGAGAAACGGCGTCGAAGCTTTCGGGAGCCTCTTACAGGGAATGGTTGCAGTTCGGAACTGGAGACTGTGCTGGCCAACGTCAGCAGCTCCTCTCCCTCGGAGGGCTCTTGGTGTGCCGACCCCTAACAGCCAGCACGGTCCCCAGCTCGTGAACGGTCCCATTGCGAGCCGGTCTCGTCCGTGAAAGAGCCACGTGAGGCTGATCTCCAACAGTCGGGCTCCACACCTGGAGCCTTTGGGACAGGGCAGTCCTGAGCCGATGTGCCCACCAGGGGACGCGACCAAAGTTTACGTACCACAGGAAAGCGCCATCAGGGCCTCGTGTTCTCTCCATGAAATGAACGTGAGCTTGAAGGGTGACGCGTCAGCGTGCACTGTGAACAGCTCGCTGGCACGCCTGTCTTCAGCCCCTCTCACGGTCTCACGCACCCGGGCTCAGTTCCGTGTAGGAATGCTGAGTGGGAGCGCCAGCCTCGCTTCTGGACTCTAAAGCCTTCCACCCCCTAATGGCAGGTTGTGTGTGTCTCTCACGTGGGGGGAGGAATGAGGTCGCCCACAGAGGTTCTGCCATGAAAGATCTAAAGACGCACGCTGCTGAGGAGCTTGCTCCTCATGGAGCGTCCCCGAAGGCCAGAGGAATGCCGAAGGTCTCTTTCAAAGCTGCCGGACGCTCTGCCGTTCTAGGCCTGAGATAGGGACCTTGTGACGGCACTGTAACCCCGCGAGGTCCAGGAGACATCGCCAGTGCGAGTGGCAATCCGCAAGGAAGAACCTTCAAGGCGGAGTGTCCTTCCCTGTACAAAACGGCGCCCAAGTGGCTGAGGCAGGGAGCATTTTCCTTCACAGAACCGGCATCCTCGTAGGCCTGTGGGTTACTCTAAAGAAACGACACTGTGAGCAACCTCTTCGAAAAGGCCTTCGCAAGCGACTTGGAGACAACAGCAGCGCAGTGGAGGCACAGACCATTATCCTAGAGAGCAGCAGCACAGTGTCTCCAGCAGCGATCGCTTCCCGGAGGATACTTAAGCCACACCGAGATTCCAGCAGGGAGTTTTGCCTTGTAGCAGTACAACTCACTCAGGAAAGAGGGATGAGGTGTAGGGCTAATCTACGTGCGCTCACGCTCTGTGTCCCCGAGAAGGTTTCACGGAGCAGAATGCATCACCGACCGCTACCACGTGTGTGCACCAAAGAAGCCCTGTGCCGTGGGTGTTCTCAGGCCGACAGCGAAGACCTAGGTGTGTGCTGCACCCGCGCTCGGTGGTTCACACGTTGCGTGACCCTGTGCCTTTGGAAGATGTTCAGAGCGGGTGGCACCTGCGTGCTGCGAGCGCAAGAGGTGTAGAGTGTAGAGGCCTTTCACACTGGAGGAAGGGCTTGCATCTCATGGAGAAAATGTGTACGTCGCCCGGGAGACGGAGGCGCGCTCCTGACACCGCTTCCTCTGCCCGTTTAAAGCACAAGTGTTTGTACTCGATCTGGGCTGCCTGGTGAAACGCTTGGCAGTCCGCATCACCCTGAGCACCTTTCCTGAAGTTTGATTCGTAGCTGGGTAAACTCGGGCTTCAGAGGCTTAGATGGGACCAAACGTGTTCAGCTTGTGGCGAAAGCCTTTGACCAGAGGCATATACGCTTGTGCTTGGGGCGAGGGCTAGGCAAGAACGTTTACACACTGGGTTTTTATCTTTACCCTAAGCTGTCCCTTTCGGCGGCCGCAGGCGGAGAGAACCCGCGGAGAGAGAACAGCTGCGAAGTGGATGCACAGAACAGTCACCTCGATACCAGCCCCGGGGTCCCAAGCAACGATCCTTCCCCGGAGGGTACTTAACCCACCCAGGGATTCAAGCAGGGAGTTCGCCTTGTCCAACTCGCACAGGAGACTGGCATGAGACGTAGGGCTCATCTACTTGCGTTCACACTACGTGGCCCGGAGAAGTTCTCACGGAGCCGAATCCAGCACCCTTCCTCCACCACGTGTGTACCCAAAGGAGCGCTGGGCAGTGGGTGTTCTCAAGGCCAAGAGAGAAGCCCTTGTTCTGTGCTGCACCTGCTGGGTGGTTCGAAGGTTTTCTCACCTTCCTGCTCTGGAAGCTTTTCAGAGCTGAGGCTACGCCTGGGCTGCGAAAGCAGAGAGGCGTAGAGGCCTTTCACACGGAAGGCGTGGGCCTGTTTCCCATGGAGAAAGTGTACGTCGCCCAACCCCCACCCCCACCCCTCCCCACCCCAACCCACCCCCAGCTGGAGGCGTGCGGCTTGACACCATTTTGTCCTGCCCATGGAAAATACAAAGAGGCCTACACGATTTGGGCTGTCTGGCGAAAGAATTTTGAATCGGCGGCACCCTGAGTACCTTTCCCGAAGTTTGCTTCCTAGCTGGTTAAACTCGGCATTCGGAGGCGAGGTGAGAGCAAACTTGCTCCGCGCGCGGCCAAGTGCCTTGATGCCCTGCCCTAAATGTTTGAGCTTCTGGCCAGCGTCACGCAAGTACTTTGACACGTAGGATTCTCACTTTTACTCCAAGCTGTCCCTGTTGGCTGAAGCAGTCGGCGTGTCTGTGTCGCAGCCTGGGAGGCCGGGCGTTGGGGGAGTCTGCCAAGTGACTGGCCTCCATTTATAGCTAACTGAGAAACGGCGTCGAAGCTTTCGGGAGCCTCTTACAGGGAATGGTTGCAGTTCGGAACTGGAGACTGTGCTGGCCAACGTCAGCAGCTCCTCTCCCTCGGAGGGCTCTTGGTGTGCCGACCCCTAACAGCCAGCACGGTCCCCAGCTCGTGAACGGTCCCATTGCGAGCCGGTCTCGTCCGTGAAAGAGCCACGTGAGGCTGATCTCCAACAGTCGGGCTCCACACCTGGAGCCTTTGGGACAGGGCAGTCCTGAGCCGATGTGCCCACCAGGGGACGCGACCAAAGTTTACGTACCACAGGAAAGCGCCATCAGGGCCTCGTGTTCTCTCCATGAAATGAACGTGAGCTTGAAGGGTGACGCGTCAGCGTGCACTGTGAACAGCTCGCTGGCACGCCTGTCTTCGGCCCCTCTCACGGTCTCACGCACCCGGGCTCAGTTCCGTGTAGGAATGCTGAGTGGGAGCGCCAGCCTCGCTTCTGGACTCTAAAGCCTTCCACCCCCTAATGGCAGGTTGTGTGTGTCTCTCACGTGGGGGGAGGAATGAGGTCGCCCACAGAGGTTCTGCCATGAAAGATCTAAAGACGCACGCTGCTGAGGAGCTTGCTCCTCATGGAGCGTCCCCGAAGGCCAGAGGAATGCCGAAGGTCTCTTTCAAAGCTGCCGGACGCTCTGCCGTTCTAGGCCTGAGATAGGGACCTTGTGACGGCACTGTAACCCCGCGAGGTCCAGGAGACATCGCCAGTGCGAGTGGCAATCCGCAAGGAAGAACCTTCAAGGCGGAGTGTCCTTCCCTGTACAAAACGGCGCCCAAGTGGCTGAGGCAGGGAGCATTTTCCTTCACAGAACCGGCATCCTCGTAGGCCTGTGGGTTACTCTAAAGAAACGACACTGTGAGCAACCTCTTCGAAAAGGCCTTCGCAAGCGACTTGGAGACAACAGCAGCGCAGTGGAGGCACAGACCATTATCCTAGAGAGCAGCAGCACAGTGTCTCCAGCAGCGATCGCTTCCCGGAGGATACTTAAGCCACACCGAGATTCCAGCAGGGAGTTTTGCCTTGTAGCAGTACAACTCACTCAGGAAAGAGGGATGAGGTGTAGGGCTAATCTACGTGCGCTCACGCTCTGTGTCCCCGAGAAGGTTTCACGGAGCAGAATGCATCACCGACCGCTACCACGTGTGTGCACCAAAGAAGCCCTGTGCCGTGGGTGTTCTCAGGCCGACAGCGAAGACCTAGGTGTGTGCTGCACCCGCGCTCGGTGGTTCACACGTTGCGTGACCCTGTGCCTTTGGAAGATGTTCAGAGCGGGTGGCACCTGCGTGCTGCGAGCGCAAGAGGTGTAGAGTGTAGAGGCCTTTCACACTGGAGGAAGGGCTTGCATCTCATGGAGAAAATGTGTACGTCGCCCGGGAGACGGAGGCGCGCTCCTGACACCGCTTCCTCTGCCCGTTTAAAGCACAAGTGTTTGTACTCGATCTGGGCTGCCTGGTGAAACGCTTGGCAGTCCGCATCACCCTGAGCACCTTTCCTGAAGTTTGATTCGTAGCTGGGTAAACTCGGGCTTCAGAGGCTTAGATGGGACCAAACGTGTTCAGCTTGTGGCGAAAGCCTTTGACCAGAGGCATATACGCTTGTGCTTGGGGCGAGGGCTAGGCAAGAACGTTTACACACTGGGTTTTTATCTTTACCCTAAGCTGTCCCTTTCGGCGGCCGCAGGCGGAGAGAACCCGCGGAGAGAGAACAGCTGCGAAGTGGATGCACAGAACAGTCACCTCGATACCAGCCCCGGGGTCCCAAGCAACGATCCTTCCCCGGAGGGTACTTAACCCACCCAGGGATTCAAGCAGGGAGTTCGCCTTGTCCAACTCGCACAGGAGACTGGCATGAGACGTAGGGCTCATCTACTTGCGTTCACACTACGTGGCCCGGAGAAGTTCTCACGGAGCCGAATCCAGCACCCTTCCTCCACCACGTGTGTACCCAAAGGAGCGCTGGGCAGTGGGTGTTCTCAAGGCCAAGAGAGAAGCCCTTGTTCTGTGCTGCACCTGCTGGGTGGTTCGAAGGTTTTCTCACCTTCCTGCTCTGGAAGCTTTTCAGAGCTGAGGCTACGCCTGGGCTGCGAAAGCAGAGAGGCGTAGAGGCCTTTCACACGGAAGGCGTGGGCCTGTTTCCCATGGAGAAAGTGTACGTCGCCCAACCCCCACCCCCACCCCTCCCCACCCCAACCCACCCCCAGCTGGAGGCGTGCGGCTTGACACCATTTTGTCCTGCCCATGGAAAATACAAAGAGGCCTACACGATTTGGGCTGTCTGGCGAAAGAATTTTGAATCGGCGGCACCCTGAGTACCTTTCCCGAAGTTTGCTTCCTAGCTGGTTAAACTCGGCATTCGGAGGCGAGGTGAGAGCAAACTTGCTCCGCGCGCGGCCAAGTGCCTTGATGCCCTGCCCTAAATGTTTGAGCTTCTGGCCAGCGTCACGCAAGTACTTTGACACGTAGGATTCTCACTTTTACTCCAAGCTGTCCCTGTTGGCTGAAGCAGTCGGCGTGTCTGTGTCGCAGCCTGGGAGGCCGGGCGTTGGGGGAGTCTGCCAAGTGACTGGCCTCCATTTATAGCTAACTGAGAAACGGCGTCGAAGCTTTCGGGAGCCTCTTACAGGGAATGGTTGCAGTTCGGAACTGGAGACTGTGCTGGCCAACGTCAGCAGCTCCTCTCCCTCGGAGGGCTCTTGGTGTGCCGACCCCTAACAGCCAGCACGGTCCCCAGCTCGTGAACGGTCCCATTGCGAGCCGGTCTCGTCCGTGAAAGAGCCACGTGAGGCTGATCTCCAACAGTCGGGCTCCACACCTGGAGCCTTTGGGACAGGGCAGTCCTGAGCCGATGTGCCCACCAGGGGACGCGACCAAAGTTTACGTACCACAGGAAAGCGCCATCAGGGCCTCGTGTTCTCTCCATGAAATGAACGTGAGCTTGAAGGGTGACGCGTCAGCGTGCACTGTGAACAGCTCGCTGGCACGCCTGTCTTCGGCCCCTCTCACGGTCTCACGCACCCGGGCTCAGTTCCGTGTAGGAATGCTGAGTGGGAGCGCCAGCCTCGCTTCTGGACTCTAAAGCCTTCCACCCCCTAATGGCAGGTTGTGTGTGTCTCTCACGTGGGGGGAGGAATGAGGTCGCCCACAGAGGTTCTGCCATGAAAGATCTAAAGACGCACGCTGCTGAGGAGCTTGCTCCTCATGGAGCGTCCCCGAAGGCCAGAGGAATGCCGAAGGTCTCTTTCAAAGCTGCCGGACGCTCTGCCGTTCTAGGCCTGAGATAGGGACCTTGTGACGGCACTGTAACCCCGCGAGGTCCAGGAGACATCGCCAGTGCGAGTGGCAATCCGCAAGGAAGAACCTTCAAGGCGGAGTGTCCTTCCCTGTACAAAACGGCGCCCAAGTGGCTGAGGCAGGGAGCATTTTCCTTCACAGAACCGGCATCCTCGTAGGCCTGTGGGTTACTCTAAAGAAACGACACTGTGAGCAACCTCTTCGAAAAGGCCTTCGCAAGCGACTTGGAGACAACAGCAGCGCAGTGGAGGCACAGACCATTATCCTAGAGAGCAGCAGCACAGTGTCTCCAGCAGCGATCGCTTCCCGGAGGATACTTAAGCCACACCGAGATTCCAGCAGGGAGTTTTGCCTTGTAGCAGTACAACTCACTCAGGAAAGAGGGATGAGGTGTAGGGCTAATCTACGTGCGCTCACGCTCTGTGTCCCCGAGAAGGTTTCACGGAGCAGAATGCATCACCGACCGCTACCACGTGTGTGCACCAAAGAAGCCCTGTGCCGTGGGTGTTCTCAGGCCGACAGCGAAGACCTAGGTGTGTGCTGCACCCGCGCTCGGTGGTTCACACGTTGCGTGACCCTGTGCCTTTGGAAGATGTTCAGAGCGGGTGGCACCTGCGTGCTGCGAGCGCAAGAGGTGTAGAGTGTAGAGGCCTTTCACACTGGAGGAAGGGCTTGCATCTCATGGAGAAAATGTGTACGTCGCCCGGGAGACGGAGGCGCGCTCCTGACACCGCTTCCTCTGCCCGTTTAAAGCACAAGTGTTTGTACTCGATCTGGGCTGCCTGGTGAAACGCTTGGCAGTCCGCATCACCCTGAGCACCTTTCCTGAAGTTTGATTCGTAGCTGGGTAAACTCGGGCTTCAGAGGCTTAGATGGGACCAAACGTGTTCAGCTTGTGGCGAAAGCCTTTGACCAGAGGCATATACGCTTGTGCTTGGGGCGAGGGCTAGGCAAGAACGTTTACACACTGGGTTTTTATCTTTACCCTAAGCTGTCCCTTTCGGCGGCCGCAGGCGGAGAGAACCCGCGGAGAGAGAACAGCTGCGAAGTGGATGCACAGAACAGTCACCTCGATACCAGCCCCGGGGTCCCAAGCAACGATCCTTCCCCGGAGGGTACTTAACCCACCCAGGGATTCAAGCAGGGAGTTCGCCTTGTCCAACTCGCACAGGAGACTGGCATGAGACGTAGGGCTCATCTACTTGCGTTCACACTACGTGGCCCGGAGAAGTTCTCACGGAGCCGAATCCAGCACCCTTCCTCCACCACGTGTGTACCCAAAGGAGCGCTGGGCAGTGGGTGTTCTCAAGGCCAAGAGAGAAGCCCTTGTTCTGTGCTGCACCTGCTGGGTGGTTCGAAGGTTTTCTCACCTTCCTGCTCTGGAAGCTTTTCAGAGCTGAGGCTACGCCTGGGCTGCGAAAGCAGAGAGGCGTAGAGGCCTTTCACACGGAAGGCGTGGGCCTGTTTCCCATGGAGAAAGTGTACGTCGCCCAACCCCCACCCCCACCCCTCCCCACCCCAACCCACCCCCAGCTGGAGGCGTGCGGCTTGACACCATTTTGTCCTGCCCATGGAAAATACAAAGAGGCCTACACGATTTGGGCTGTCTGGCGAAAGAATTTTGAATCGGCGGCACCCTGAGTACCTTTCCCGAAGTTTGCTTCCTAGCTGGTTAAACTCGGCATTCGGAGGCGAGGTGAGAGCAAACTTGCTCCGCGCGCGGCCAAGTGCCTTGATGCCCTGCCCTAAATGTTTGAGCTTCTGGCCAGCGTCACGCAAGTACTTTGACACGTAGGATTCTCACTTTTACTCCAAGCTGTCCCTGTTGGCTGAAGCAGTCGGCGTGTCTGTGTCGCAGCCTGGGAGGCCGGGCGTTGGGGGAGTCTGCCAAGTGACTGGCCTCCATTTATCGCTAACTGAGAAACGGCGTCGAAGCTTTCGGGAGCCTCTTACAGGGAATGGTTGCAGTTCGGAACTGGAGACTGTGCTGGCCAACGTCAGCAGCTCCTCTCCCTCGGAGGGCTCTTGGTGTGCCGACCCCTAACAGCCAGCACGGTCCCCAGCTCGTGAACGGTCCCATTGCGAGCCGGTCTCGTCCGTGAAAGAGCCACGTGAGGCTGATCTCCAACAGTCGGGCTCCACACCTGGAGCCTTTGGGACAGGGCAGTCCTGAGCCGATGTGCCCACCAGGGGACGCGACCAAAGTTTACGTACCACAGGAAAGCGCCATCAGGGCCTCGTGTTCTCTCCATGAAATGAACGTGAGCTTGAAGGGTGACGCGTCAGCGTGCACTGTGAACAGCTCGCTGGCACGCCTGTCTTCGGCCCCTCTCACGGTCTCACGCACCCGGGCTCAGTTCCGTGTAGGAATGCTGAGTGGGAGCGCCAGCCTCGCTTCTGGACTCTAAAGCCTTCCACCCCCTAATGGCAGGTTGTGTGTGTCTCTCACGTGGGGGGAGGAATGAGGTCGCCCACAGAGGTTCTGCCATGAAAGATCTAAAGACGCACGCTGCTGAGGAGCTTGCTCCTCATGGAGCGTCCCCGAAGGCCAGAGGAATGCCGAAGGTCTCTTTCAAAGCTGCCGGACGCTCTGCCGTTCTAGGCCTGAGATAGGGACCTTGTGACGGCACTGTAACCCCGCGAGGTCCAGGAGACATCGCCAGTGCGAGTGGCAATCCGCAAGGAAGAACCTTCAAGGCGGAGTGTCCTTCCCTGTACAAAACGGCGCCCAAGTGGCTGAGGCAGGGAGCATTTTCCTTCACAGAACCGGCATCCTCGTAGGCCTGTGGGTTACTCTAAAGAAACGACACTGTGAGCAACCTCTTCGAAAAGGCCTTCGCAAGCGACTTGGAGACAACAGCAGCGCAGTGGAGGCACAGACCATTATCCTAGAGAGCAGCAGCACAGTGTCTCCAGCAGCGATCGCTTCCCGGAGGATACTTAAGCCACACCGAGATTCCAGCAGGGAGTTTTGCCTTGTAGCAGTACAACTCACTCAGGAAAGAGGGATGAGGTGTAGGGCTAATCTACGTGCGCTCACGCTCTGTGTCCCCGAGAAGGTTTCACGGAGCAGAATGCATCACCGACCGCTACCACGTGTGTGCACCAAAGAAGCCCTGTGCCGTGGGTGTTCTCAGGCCGACAGCGAAGACCTAGGTGTGTGCTGCACCCGCGCTCGGTGGTTCACACGTTGCGTGACCCTGTGCCTTTGGAAGATGTTCAGAGCGGGTGGCACCTGCGTGCTGCGAGCGCAAGAGGTGTAGAGTGTAGAGGCCTTTCACACTGGAGGAAGGGCTTGCATCTCATGGAGAAAATGTGTACGTCGCCCGGGAGACGGAGGCGCGCTCCTGACACCGCTTCCTCTGCCCGTTTAAAGCACAAGTGTTTGTACTCGATCTGGGCTGCCTGGTGAAACGCTTGGCAGTCCGCATCACCCTGAGCACCTTTCCTGAAGTTTGATTCGTAGCTGGGTAAACTCGGGCTTCAGAGGCTTAGATGGGACCAAACGTGTTCAGCTTGTGGCGAAAGCCTTTGACCAGAGGCATATACGCTTGTGCTTGGGGCGAGGGCTAGGCAAGAACGTTTACACACTGGGTTTTTATCTTTACCCTAAGCTGTCCCTTTCGGCGGCCGCAGGCGGAGAGAACCCGCGGAGAGAGAACAGCTGCGAAGTGGATGCACAGAACAGTCACCTCGATACCAGCCCCGGGGTCCCAAGCAACGATCCTTCCCCGGAGGGTACTTAACCCACCCAGGGATTCAAGCAGGGAGTTCGCCTTGTCCAACTCGCACAGGAGACTGGCATGAGACGTAGGGCTCATCTACTTGCGTTCACACTACGTGGCCCGGAGAAGTTCTCACGGAGCCGAATCCAGCACCCTTCCTCCACCACGTGTGTACCCAAAGGAGCGCTGGGCAGTGGGTGTTCTCAAGGCCAAGAGAGAAGCCCTTGTTCTGTGCTGCACCTGCTGGGTGGTTCGAAGGTTTTCTCACCTTCCTGCTCTGGAAGCTTTTCAGAGCTGAGGCTACGCCTGGGCTGCGAAAGCAGAGAGGCGTAGAGGCCTTTCACACGGAAGGCGTGGGCCTGTTTCCCATGGAGAAAGTGTACGTCGCCCAACCCCCACCCCCACCCCTCCCCACCCCAACCCACCCCCAGCTGGAGGCGTGCGGCTTGACACCATTTTGTCCTGCCCATGGAAAATACAAAGAGGCCTACACGATTTGGGCTGTCTGGCGAAAGAATTTTGAATCGGCGGCACCCTGAGTACCTTTCCCGAAGTTTGCTTCCTAGCTGGTTAAACTCGGCATTCGGAGGCGAGGTGAGAGCAAACTTGCTCCGCGCGCGGCCAAGTGCCTTGATGCCCTGCCCTAAATGTTTGAGCTTCTGGCCAGCGTCACGCAAGTACTTTGACACGTAGGATTCTCACTTTTACTCCAAGCTGTCCCTGTTGGCTGAAGCAGTCGGCGTGTCTGTGTCGCAGCCTGGGAGGCCGGGCGTTGGGGGAGTCTGCCAAGTGACTGGCCTCCATTTATAGCTAACTGAGAAACGGCGTCGAAGCTTTCGGGAGCCTCTTACAGGGAATGGTTGCAGTTCGGAACTGGAGACTGTGCTGGCCAACGTCAGCAGCTCCTCTCCCTCGGAGGGCTCTTGGTGTGCCGACCCCTAACAGCCAGCACGGTCCCCAGCTCGTGAACGGTCCCATTGCGAGCCGGTCTCGTCCGTGAAAGAGCCACGTGAGGCTGATCTCCAACAGTCGGGCTCCACACCTGGAGCCTTTGGGACAGGGCAGTCCTGAGCCGATGTGCCCACCAGGGGACGCGACCAAAGTTTACGTACCACAGGAAAGCGCCATCAGGGCCTCGTGTTCTCTCCATGAAATGAACGTGAGCTTGAAGGGTGACGCGTCAGCGTGCACTGTGAACAGCTCGCTGGCACGCCTGTCTTCGGCCCCTCTCACGGTCTCACGCACCCGGGCTCAGTTCCGTGTAGGAATGCTGAGTGGGAGCGCCAGCCTCGCTTCTGGACTCTAAAGCCTTCCACCCCCTAATGGCAGGTTGTGTGTGTCTCTCACGTGGGGGGAGGAATGAGGTCGCCCACAGAGGTTCTGCCATGAAAGATCTAAAGACGCACGCTGCTGAGGAGCTTGCTCCTCATGGAGCGTCCCCGAAGGCCAGAGGAATGCCGAAGGTCTCTTTCAAAGCTGCCGGACGCTCTGCCGTTCTAGGCCTGAGATAGGGACCTTGTGACGGCACTGTAACCCCGCGAGGTCCAGGAGACATCGCCAGTGCGAGTGGCAATCCGCAAGGAAGAACCTTCAAGGCGGAGTGTCCTTCCCTGTACAAAACGGCGCCCAAGTGGCTGAGGCAGGGAGCATTTTCCTTCACAGAACCGGCATCCTCGTAGGCCTGTGGGTTACTCTAAAGAAACGACACTGTGAGCAACCTCTTCGAAAAGGCCTTCGCAAGCGACTTGGAGACAACAGCAGCGCAGTGGAGGCACAGACCATTATCCTAGAGAGCAGCAGCACAGTGTCTCCAGCAGCGATCGCTTCCCGGAGGATACTTAAGCCACACCGAGATTCCAGCAGGGAGTTTTGCCTTGTAGCAGTACAACTCACTCAGGAAAGAGGGATGAGGTGTAGGGCTAATCTACGTGCGCTCACGCTCTGTGTCCCCGAGAAGGTTTCACGGAGCAGAATGCATCACCGACCGCTACCACGTGTGTGCACCAAAGAAGCCCTGTGCCGTGGGTGTTCTCAGGCCGACAGCGAAGACCTAGGTGTGTGCTGCACCCGCGCTCGGTGGTTCACACGTTGCGTGACCCTGTGCCTTTGGAAGATGTTCAGAGCGGGTGGCACCTGCGTGCTGCGAGCGCAAGAGGTGTAGAGTGTAGAGGCCTTTCACACTGGAGGAAGGGCTTGCATCTCATGGAGAAAATGTGTACGTCGCCCGGGAGACGGAGGCGCGCTCCTGACACCGCTTCCTCTGCCCGTTTAAAGCACAAGTGTTTGTACTCGATCTGGGCTGCCTGGTGAAACGCTTGGCAGTCCGCATCACCCTGAGCACCTTTCCTGAAGTTTGATTCGTAGCTGGGTAAACTCGGGCTTCAGAGGCTTAGATGGGACCAAACGTGTTCAGCTTGTGGCGAAAGCCTTTGACCAGAGGCATATACGCTTGTGCTTGGGGCGAGGGCTAGGCAAGAACGTTTACACACTGGGTTTTTATCTTTACCCTAAGCTGTCCCTTTCGGCGGCCGCAGGCGGAGAGAACCCGCGGAGAGAGAACAGCTGCGAAGTGGATGCACAGAACAGTCACCTCGATACCAGCCCCGGGGTCCCAAGCAACGATCCTTCCCCGGAGGGTACTTAACCCACCCAGGGATTCAAGCAGGGAGTTCGCCTTGTCCAACTCGCACAGGAGACTGGCATGAGACGTAGGGCTCATCTACTTGCGTTCACACTACGTGGCCCGGAGAAGTTCTCACGGAGCCGAATCCAGCACCCTTCCTCCACCACGTGTGTACCCAAAGGAGCGCTGGGCAGTGGGTGTTCTCAAGGCCAAGAGAGAAGCCCTTGTTCTGTGCTGCACCTGCTGGGTGGTTCGAAGGTTTTCTCACCTTCCTGCTCTGGAAGCTTTTCAGAGCTGAGGCTACGCCTGGGCTGCGAAAGCAGAGAGGCGTAGAGGCCTTTCACACGGAAGGCGTGGGCCTGTTTCCCATGGAGAAAGTGTACGTCGCCCAACCCCCACCCCCACCCCTCCCCACCCCAACCCACCCCCAGCTGGAGGCGTGCGGCTTGACACCATTTTGTCCTGCCCATGGAAAATACAAAGAGGCCTACACGATTTGGGCTGTCTGGCGAAAGAATTTTGAATCGGCGGCACCCTGAGTACCTTTCCCGAAGTTTGCTTCCTAGCTGGTTAAACTCGGCATTCGGAGGCGAGGTGAGAGCAAACTTGCTCCGCGCGCGGCCAAGTGCCTTGATGCCCTGCCCTAAATGTTTGAGCTTCTGGCCAGCGTCACGCAAGTACTTTGACACGTAGGATTCTCACTTTTACTCCAAGCTGTCCCTGTTGGCTGAAGCAGTCGGCGTGTCTGTGTCGCAGCCTGGGAGGCCGGGCGTTGGGGGAGTCTGCCAAGTGACTGGCCTCCATTTATAGCTAACTGAGAAACGGCGTCGAAGCTTTCGGGAGCCTCTTACAGGGAATGGTTGCAGTTCGGAACTGGAGACTGTGCTGGCCAACGTCAGCAGCTCCTCTCCCTCGGAGGGCTCTTGGTGTGCCGACCCCTAACAGCCAGCACGGTCCCCAGCTCGTGAACGGTCCCATTGCGAGCCGGTCTCGTCCGTGAAAGAGCCACGTGAGGCTGATCTCCAACAGTCGGGCTCCACACCTGGAGCCTTTGGGACAGGGCAGTCCTGAGCCGATGTGCCCACCAGGGGACGCGACCAAAGTTTACGTACCACAGGAAAGCGCCATCAGGGCCTCGTGTTCTCTCCATGAAATGAACGTGAGCTTGAAGGGTGACGCGTCAGCGTGCACTGTGAACAGCTCGCTGGCACGCCTGTCTTCGGCCCCTCTCACGGTCTCACGCACCCGGGCTCAGTTCCGTGTAGGAATGCTGAGTGGGAGCGCCAGCCTCGCTTCTGGACTCTAAAGCCTTCCACCCCCTAATGGCAGGTTGTGTGTGTCTCTCACGTGCGGGGAGGAATGAGGTCGCCCACAGAGGTTCTGCCATGAAAGATCTAAAGACGCACACTGCTGAGGAGCTTGCTCCTCATGGAGCGTCCCCGAAGGCCAGAGGAATGCCGAAGGTCTCTTTCAAAGCTGCCGGACGCTCTGCCGTTCTAGGCCTGAGATAGGGACCTTGTGACGGCACTGTAACCCCGCGAGGTCCAGGAGACATCGCCAGTGCGAGTGGCAATCCGCAAGGAAGAACCTTCAAGGCGGAGTGTCCTTCCCTGTACAAAACGGCGCCCAAGTGGCTGAGGCAGGGAGCATTTTCCTTCACAGAACCGGCATCCTCGTAGGCCTGTGGGTTACTCTAAAGAAACGACACTGTGAGCAACCTCTTCGAAAAGGCCTTCGCAAGCGACTTGGAGACAACAGCAGCGCAGTGGAGGCACAGACCATTATCCTAGAGAGCAGCAGCACAGTGTCTCCAGCAGCGATCGCTTCCCGGAGGATACTTAAGCCACACCGAGATTCCAGCAGGGAGTTTTGCCTTGTAGCAGTACAACTCACTCAGGAAAGAGGGATGAGGTGTAGGGCTAATCTACGTGCGCTCACGCTCTGTGTCCCCGAGAAGGTTTCACGGAGCAGAATGCATCACCGACCGCTACCACGTGTGTGCACCAAAGAAGCCCTGTGCCGTGGGTGTTCTCAGGCCGACAGCGAAGACCTAGGTGTGTGCTGCACCCGCGCTCGGTGGTTCACACGTTGCGTGACCCTGTGCCTTTGGAAGATGTTCAGAGCGGGTGGCACCTGCGTGCTGCGAGCGCAAGAGGTGTAGAGTGTAGAGGCCTTTCACACTGGAGGAAGGGCTTGCATCTCATGGAGAAAATGTGTACGTCGCCCGGGAGACGGAGGCGCGCTCCTGACACCGCTTCCTCTGCCCGTTTAAAGCACAAGTGTTTGTACTCGATCTGGGCTGCCTGGTGAAACGCTTGGCAGTCCGCATCACCCTGAGCACCTTTCCTGAAGTTTGATTCGTAGCTGGGTAAACTCGGGCTTCAGAGGCTTAGATGGGACCAAACGTGTTCAGCTTGTGGCGAAAGCCTTTGACCAGAGGCATATACGCTTGTGCTTGGGGCGAGGGCTAGGCAAGAACGTTTACACACTGGGTTTTTATCTTTACCCTAAGCTGTCCCTTTCGGCGGCCGCAGGCGGAGAGAACCCGCGGAGAGAGAACAGCTGCGAAGTGGATGCACAGAACAGTCACCTCGATACCAGCCCCGGGGTCCCAAGCAACGATCCTTCCCCGGAGGGTACTTAACCCACCCAGGGATTCAAGCAGGGAGTTCGCCTTGTCCAACTCGCACAGGAGACTGGCATGAGACGTAGGGCTCATCTACTTGCGTTCACACTACGTGGCCCGGAGAAGTTCTCACGGAGCCGAATCCAGCACCCTTCCTCCACCACGTGTGTACCCAAAGGAGCGCTGGGCAGTGGGTGTTCTCAAGGCCAAGAGAGAAGCCCTTGTTCTGTGCTGCACCTGCTGGGTGGTTCGAAGGTTTTCTCACCTTCCTGCTCTGGAAGCTTTTCAGAGCTGAGGCTACGCCTGGGCTGCGAAAGCAGAGAGGCGTAGAGGCCTTTCACACGGAAGGCGTGGGCCTGTTTCCCATGGAGAAAGTGTACGTCGCCCAACCCCCACCCCCACCCCTCCCCACCCCAACCCACCCCCAGCTGGAGGCGTGCGGCTTGACACCATTTTGTCCTGCCCATGGAAAATACAAAGAGGCCTACACGATTTGGGCTGTCTGGCGAAAGAATTTTGAATCGGCGGCACCCTGAGTACCTTTCCCGAAGTTTGCTTCCTAGCTGGTTAAACTCGGCATTCGGAGGCGAGGTGAGAGCAAACTTGCTCCGCGCGCGGCCAAGTGCCTTGATGCCCTGCCCTAAATGTTTGAGCTTCTGGCCAGCGTCACGCAAGTACTTTGACACGTAGGATTCTCACTTTTACTCCAAGCTGTCCCTGTTGGCTGAAGCAGTCGGCGTGTCTGTGTCGCAGCCTGGGAGGCCGGGCGTTGGGGGAGTCTGCCAAGTGACTGGCCTCCATTTATAGCTAACTGAGAAACGGCGTCGAAGCTTTCGGGAGCCTCTTACAGGGAATGGTTGCAGTTCGGAACTGGAGACTGTGCTGGCCAACGTCAGCAGCTCCTCTCCCTCGGAGGGCTCTTGGTGTGCCGACCCCTAACAGCCAGCACGGTCCCCAGCTCGTGAACGGTCCCATTGCGAGCCGGTCTCGTCCGTGAAAGAGCCACGTGAGGCTGATCTCCAACAGTCGGGCTCCACACCTGGAGCCTTTGGGACAGGGCAGTCCTGAGCCGATGTGCCCACCAGGGGACGCGACCAAAGTTTACGTACCACAGGAAAGCGCCATCAGGGCCTCGTGTTCTCTCCATGAAATGAACGTGAGCTTGAAGGGTGACGCGTCAGCGTGCACTGTGAACAGCTCGCTGGCACGCCTGTCTTCGGCCCCTCTCACGGTCTCACGCACCCGGGCTCAGTTCCGTGTAGGAATGCTGAGTGGGAGCGCCAGCCTCGCTTCTGGACTCTAAAGCCTTCCACCCCCTAATGGCAGGTTGTGTGTGTCTCTCACGTGGGGGGAGGAATGAGGTCGCCCACAGAGGTTCTGCCATGAAAGATCTAAAGACGCACGCTGCTGAGGAGCTTGCTCCTCATGGAGCGTCCCCGAAGGCCAGAGGAATGCCGAAGGTCTCTTTCAAAGCTGCCGGACGCTCTGCCGTTCTAGGCCTGAGATAGGGACCTTGTGACGGCACTGTAACCCCGCGAGGTCCAGGAGACATCGCCAGTGCGAGTGGCAATCCGCAAGGAAGAACCTTCAAGGCGGAGTGTCCTTCCCTGTACAAAACGGCGCCCAAGTGGCTGAGGCAGGGAGCATTTTCCTTCACAGAACCGGCATCCTCGTAGGCCTGTGGGTTACTCTAAAGAAACGACACTGTGAGCAACCTCTTCGAAAAGGCCTTCGCAAGCGACTTGGAGACAACAGCAGCGCAGTGGAGGCACAGACCATTATCCTAGAGAGCAGCAGCACAGTGTCTCCAGCAGCGATCGCTTCCCGGAGGATACTTAAGCCACACCGAGATTCCAGCAGGGAGTTTTGCCTTGTAGCAGTACAACTCACTCAGGAAAGAGGGATGAGGTGTAGGGCTAATCTACGTGCGCTCACGCTCTGTGTCCCCGAGAAGGTTTCACGGAGCAGAATGCATCACCGACCGCTACCACGTGTGTGCACCAAAGAAGCCCTGTGCCGTGGGTGTTCTCAGGCCGACAGCGAAGACCTAGGTGTGTGCTGCACCCGCGCTCGGTGGTTCACACGTTGCGTGACCCTGTGCCTTTGGAAGATGTTCAGAGCGGGTGGCACCTGCGTGCTGCGAGCGCAAGAGGTGTAGAGTGTAGAGGCCTTTCACACTGGAGGAAGGGCTTGCATCTCATGGAGAAAATGTGTACGTCGCCCGGGAGACGGAGGCGCGCTCCTGACACCGCTTCCTCTGCCCGTTTAAAGCACAAGTGTTTGTACTCGATCTGGGCTGCCTGGTGAAACGCTTGGCAGTCCGCATCACCCTGAGCACCTTTCCTGAAGTTTGATTCGTAGCTGGGTAAACTCGGGCTTCAGAGGCTTAGATGGGACCAAACGTGTTCAGCTTGTGGCGAAAGCCTTTGACCAGAGGCATATACGCTTGTGCTTGGGGCGAGGGCTAGGCAAGAACGTTTACACACTGGGTTTTTATCTTTACCCTAAGCTGTCCCTTTCGGCGGCCGCAGGCGGAGAGAACCCGCGGAGAGAGAACAGCTGCGAAGTGGATGCACAGAACAGTCACCTCGATACCAGCCCCGGGGTCCCAAGCAACGATCCTTCCCCGGAGGGTACTTAACCCACCCAGGGATTCAAGCAGGGAGTTCGCCTTGTCCAACTCGCACAGGAGACTGGCATGAGACGTAGGGCTCATCTACTTGCGTTCACACTACGTGGCCCGGAGAAGTTCTCACGGAGCCGAATCCAGCACCCTTCCTCCACCACGTGTGTACCCAAAGGAGCGCTGGGCAGTGGGTGTTCTCAAGGCCAAGAGAGAAGCCCTTGTTCTGTGCTGCACCTGCTGGGTGGTTCGAAGGTTTTCTCACCTTCCTGCTCTGGAAGCTTTTCAGAGCTGAGGCTACGCCTGGGCTGCGAAAGCAGAGAGGCGTAGAGGCCTTTCACACGGAAGGCGTGGGCCTGTTTCCCATGGAGAAAGTGTACGTCGCCCAACCCCCACCCCCACCCCTCCCCACCCCAACCCACCCCCAGCTGGAGGCGTGCGGCTTGACACCATTTTGTCCTGCCCATGGAAAATACAAAGAGGCCTACACGATTTGGGCTGTCTGGCGAAAGAATTTTGAATCGGCGGCACCCTGAGTACCTTTCCCGAAGTTTGCTTCCTAGCTGGTTAAACTCGGCATTCGGAGGCGAGGTGAGAGCAAACTTGCTCCGCGCGCGGCCAAGTGCCTTGATGCCCTGCCCTAAATGTTTGAGCTTCTGGCCAGCGTCACGCAAGTACTTTGACACGTAGGATTCTCACTTTTACTCCAAGCTGTCCCTGTTGGCTGAAGCAGTCGGCGTGTCTGTGTCGCAGCCTGGGAGGCCGGGCGTTGGGGGAGTCTGCCAAGTGACTGGCCTCCATTTATAGCTAACTGAGAAACGGCGTCGAAGCTTTCGGGAGCCTCTTACAGGGAATGGTTGCAGTTCGGAACTGGAGACTGTGCTGGCCAACGTCAGCAGCTCCTCTCCCTCGGAGGGCTCTTGGTGTGCCGACCCCTAACAGCCAGCACGGTCCCCAGCTCGTGAACGGTCCCATTGCGAGCCGGTCTCGTCCGTGAAAGAGCCACGTGAGGCTGATCTCCAACAGTCGGGCTCCACACCTGGAGCCTTTGGGACAGGGCAGTCCTGAGCCGATGTGCCCACCAGGGGACGCGACCAAAGTTTACGTACCACAGGAAAGCGCCATCAGGGCCTCGTGTTCTCTCCATGAAATGAACGTGAGCTTGAAGGGTGACGCGTCAGCGTGCACTGTGAACAGCTCGCTGGCACGCCTGTCTTCGGCCCCTCTCACGGTCTCACGCACCCGGGCTCAGTTCCGTGTAGGAATGCTGAGTGGGAGCGCCAGCCTCGCTTCTGGACTCTAAAGCCTTCCACCCCCTAATGGCAGGTTGTGTGTGTCTCTCACGTGCGGGGAGGAATGAGGTCGCCCACAGAGGTTCTGCCATGAAAGATCTAAAGACGCACACTGCTGAGGAGCTTGCTCCTCATGGAGCGTCCCCGAAGGCCAGAGGAATGCCGAAGGTCTCTTTCAAAGCTGCCGGACGCTCTGCCGTTCTAGGCCTGAGATAGGGACCTTGTGACGGCACTGTAACCCCGCGAGGTCCAGGAGACATCGCCAGTGCGAGTGGCAATCCGCAAGGAAGAACCTTCAAGGCGGAGTGTCCTTCCCTGTACAAAACGGCGCCCAAGTGGCTGAGGCAGGGAGCATTTTCCTTCACAGAACCGGCATCCTCGTAGGCCTGTGGGTTACTCTAAAGAAACGACACTGTGAGCAACCTCTTCGAAAAGGCCTTCGCAAGCGACTTGGAGACAACAGCAGCGCAGTGGAGGCACAGACCATTATCCTAGAGAGCAGCAGCACAGTGTCTCCAGCAGCGATCGCTTCCCGGAGGATACTTAAGCCACACCGAGATTCCAGCAGGGAGTTTTGCCTTGTAGCAGTACAACTCACTCAGGAAAGAGGGATGAGGTGTAGGGCTAATCTACGTGCGCTCACGCTCTGTGTCCCCGAGAAGGTTTCACGGAGCAGAATGCATCACCGACCGCTACCACGTGTGTGCACCAAAGAAGCCCTGTGCCGTGGGTGTTCTCAGGCCGACAGCGAAGACCTAGGTGTGTGCTGCACCCGCGCTCGGTGGTTCACACGTTGCGTGACCCTGTGCCTTTGGAAGATGTTCAGAGCGGGTGGCACCTGCGTGCTGCGAGCGCAAGAGGTGTAGAGTGTAGAGGCCTTTCACACTGGAGGAAGGGCTTGCATCTCATGGAGAAAATGTGTACGTCGCCCGGGAGACGGAGGCGCGCTCCTGACACCGCTTCCTCTGCCCGTTTAAAGCACAAGTGTTTGTACTCGATCTGGGCTGCCTGGTGAAACGCTTGGCAGTCCGCATCACCCTGAGCACCTTTCCTGAAGTTTGATTCGTAGCTGGGTAAACTCGGGCTTCAGAGGCTTAGATGGGACCAAACGTGTTCAGCTTGTGGCGAAAGCCTTTGACCAGAGGCATATACGCTTGTGCTTGGGGCGAGGGCTAGGCAAGAACGTTTACACACTGGGTTTTTATCTTTACCCTAAGCTGTCCCTTTCGGCGGCCGCAGGCGGAGAGAACCCGCGGAGAGAGAACAGCTGCGAAGTGGATGCACAGAACAGTCACCTCGATACCAGCCCCGGGGTCCCAAGCAACGATCCTTCCCCGGAGGGTACTTAACCCACCCAGGGATTCAAGCAGGGAGTTCGCCTTGTCCAACTCGCACAGGAGACTGGCATGAGACGTAGGGCTCATCTACTTGCGTTCACACTACGTGGCCCGGAGAAGTTCTCACGGAGCCGAATCCAGCACCCTTCCTCCACCACGTGTGTACCCAAAGGAGCGCTGGGCAGTGGGTGTTCTCAAGGCCAAGAGAGAAGCCCTTGTTCTGTGCTGCACCTGCTGGGTGGTTCGAAGGTTTTCTCACCTTCCTGCTCTGGAAGCTTTTCAGAGCTGAGGCTACGCCTGGGCTGCGAAAGCAGAGAGGCGTAGAGGCCTTTCACACGGAAGGCGTGGGCCTGTTTCCCATGGAGAAAGTGTACGTCGCCCAACCCCCACCCCCACCCCTCCCCACCCCAACCCACCCCCAGCTGGAGGCGTGCGGCTTGACACCATTTTGTCCTGCCCATGGAAAATACAAAGAGGCCTACACGATTTGGGCTGTCTGGCGAAAGAATTTTGAATCGGCGGCACCCTGAGTACCTTTCCCGAAGTTTGCTTCCTAGCTGGTTAAACTCGGCATTCGGAGGCGAGGTGAGAGCAAACTTGCTCCGCGCGCGGCCAAGTGCCTTGATGCCCTGCCCTAAATGTTTGAGCTTCTGGCCAGCGTCACGCAAGTACTTTGACACGTAGGATTCTCACTTTTACTCCAAGCTGTCCCTGTTGGCTGAAGCAGTCGGCGTGTCTGTGTCGCAGCCTGGGAGGCCGGGCGTTGGGGGAGTCTGCCAAGTGACTGGCCTCCATTTATAGCTAACTGAGAAACGGCGTCGAAGCTTTCGGGAGCCTCTTACAGGGAATGGTTGCAGTTCGGAACTGGAGACTGTGCTGGCCAACGTCAGCAGCTCCTCTCCCTCGGAGGGCTCTTGGTGTGCCGACCCCTAACAGCCAGCACGGTCCCCAGCTCGTGAACGGTCCCATTGCGAGCCGGTCTCGTCCGTGAAAGAGCCACGTGAGGCTGATCTCCAACAGTCGGGCTCCACACCTGGAGCCTTTGGGACAGGGCAGTCCTGAGCCGATGTGCCCACCAGGGGACGCGACCAAAGTTTACGTACCACAGGAAAGCGCCATCAGGGCCTCGTGTTCTCTCCATGAAATGAACGTGAGCTTGAAGGGTGACGCGTCAGCGTGCACTGTGAACAGCTCGCTGGCACGCCTGTCTTCGGCCCCTCTCACGGTCTCACGCACCCGGGCTCAGTTCCGTGTAGGAATGCTGAGTGGGAGCGCCAGCCTCGCTTCTGGACTCTAAAGCCTTCCACCCCCTAATGGCAGGTTGTGTGTGTCTCTCACGTGGGGGGAGGAATGAGGTCGCCCACAGAGGTTCTGCCATGAAAGATCTAAAGACGCACGCTGCTGAGGAGCTTGCTCCTCATGGAGCGTCCCCGAAGGCCAGAGGAATGCCGAAGGTCTCTTTCAAAGCTGCCGGACGCTCTGCCGTTCTAGGCCTGAGATAGGGACCTTGTGACGGCACTGTAACCCCGCGAGGTCCAGGAGACATCGCCAGTGCGAGTGGCAATCCGCAAGGAAGAACCTTCAAGGCGGAGTGTCCTTCCCTGTACAAAACGGCGCCCAAGTGGCTGAGGCAGGGAGCATTTTCCTTCACAGAACCGGCATCCTCGTAGGCCTGTGGGTTACTCTAAAGAAACGACACTGTGAGCAACCTCTTCGAAAAGGCCTTCGCAAGCGACTTGGAGACAACAGCAGCGCAGTGGAGGCACAGACCATTATCCTAGAGAGCAGCAGCACAGTGTCTCCAGCAGCGATCGCTTCCCGGAGGATACTTAAGCCACACCGAGATTCCAGCAGGGAGTTTTGCCTTGTAGCAGTACAACTCACTCAGGAAAGAGGGATGAGGTGTAGGGCTAATCTACGTGCGCTCACGCTCTGTGTCCCCGAGAAGGTTTCACGGAGCAGAATGCATCACCGACCGCTACCACGTGTGTGCACCAAAGAAGCCCTGTGCCGTGGGTGTTCTCAGGCCGACAGCGAAGACCTAGGTGTGTGCTGCACCCGCGCTCGGTGGTTCACACGTTGCGTGACCCTGTGCCTTTGGAAGATGTTCAGAGCGGGTGGCACCTGCGTGCTGCGAGCGCAAGAGGTGTAGAGTGTAGAGGCCTTTCACACTGGAGGAAGGGCTTGCATCTCATGGAGAAAATGTGTACGTCGCCCGGGAGACGGAGGCGCGCTCCTGACACCGCTTCCTCTGCCCGTTTAAAGCACAAGTGTTTGTACTCGATCTGGGCTGCCTGGTGAAACGCTTGGCAGTCCGCATCACCCTGAGCACCTTTCCTGAAGTTTGATTCGTAGCTGGGTAAACTCGGGCTTCAGAGGCTTAGATGGGACCAAACGTGTTCAGCTTGTGGCGAAAGCCTTTGACCAGAGGCATATACGCTTGTGCTTGGGGCGAGGGCTAGGCAAGAACGTTTACACACTGGGTTTTTATCTTTACCCTAAGCTGTCCCTTTCGGCGGCCGCAGGCGGAGAGAACCCGCGGAGAGAGAACAGCTGCGAAGTGGATGCACAGAACAGTCACCTCGATACCAGCCCCGGGGTCCCAAGCAACGATCCTTCCCCGGAGGGTACTTAACCCACCCAGGGATTCAAGCAGGGAGTTCGCCTTGTCCAACTCGCACAGGAGACTGGCATGAGACGTAGGGCTCATCTACTTGCGTTCACACTACGTGGCCCGGAGAAGTTCTCACGGAGCCGAATCCAGCACCCTTCCTCCACCACGTGTGTACCCAAAGGAGCGCTGGGCAGTGGGTGTTCTCAAGGCCAAGAGAGAAGCCCTTGTTCTGTGCTGCACCTGCTGGGTGGTTCGAAGGTTTTCTCACCTTCCTGCTCTGGAAGCTTTTCAGAGCTGAGGCTACGCCTGGGCTGCGAAAGCAGAGAGGCGTAGAGGCCTTTCACACGGAAGGCGTGGGCCTGTTTCCCATGGAGAAAGTGTACGTCGCCCAACCCCCACCCCCACCCCTCCCCACCCCAACCCACCCCCAGCTGGAGGCGTGCGGCTTGACACCATTTTGTCCTGCCCATGGAAAATACAAAGAGGCCTACACGATTTGGGCTGTCTGGCGAAAGAATTTTGAATCGGCGGCACCCTGAGTACCTTTCCCGAAGTTTGCTTCCTAGCTGGTTAAACTCGGCATTCGGAGGCGAGGTGAGAGCAAACTTGCTCCGCGCGCGGCCAAGTGCCTTGATGCCCTGCCCTAAATGTTTGAGCTTCTGGCCAGCGTCACGCAAGTACTTTGACACGTAGGATTCTCACTTTTACTCCAAGCTGTCCCTGTTGGCTGAAGCAGTCGGCGTGTCTGTGTCGCAGCCTGGGAGGCCGGGCGTTGGGGGAGTCTGCCAAGTGACTGGCCTCCATTTATAGCTAACTGAGAAACGGCGTCGAAGCTTTCGGGAGCCTCTTACAGGGAATGGTTGCAGTTCGGAACTGGAGACTGTGCTGGCCAACGTCAGCAGCTCCTCTCCCTCGGAGGGCTCTTGGTGTGCCGACCCCTAACAGCCAGCACGGTCCCCAGCTCGTGAACGGTCCCATTGCGAGCCGGTCTCGTCCGTGAAAGAGCCACGTGAGGCTGATCTCCAACAGTCGGGCTCCACACCTGGAGCCTTTGGGACAGGGCAGTCCTGAGCCGATGTGCCCACCAGGGGACGCGACCAAAGTTTACGTACCACAGGAAAGCGCCATCAGGGCCTCGTGTTCTCTCCATGAAATGAACGTGAGCTTGAAGGGTGACGCGTCAGCGTGCACTGTGAACAGCTCGCTGGCACGCCTGTCTTCGGCCCCTCTCACGGTCTCACGCACCCGGGCTCAGTTCCGTGTAGGAATGCTGAGTGGGAGCGCCAGCCTCGCTTCTGGACTCTAAAGCCTTCCACCCCCTAATGGCAGGTTGTGTGTGTCTCTCACGTGCGGGGAGGAATGAGGTCGCCCACAGAGGTTCTGCCATGAAAGATCTAAAGACGCACGCTGCTGAGGAGCTTGCTCCTCATGGAGCGTCCCCGAAGGCCAGAGGAATGCCGAAGGTCTCTTTCAAAGCTGCCGGACGCTCTGCCGTTCTAGGCCTGAGATAGGGACCTTGTGACGGCACTGTAACCCCGCGAGGTCCAGGAGACATCGCCAGTGCGAGTGGCAATCCGCAAGGAAGAACCTTCAAGGCGGAGTGTCCTTCCCTGTACAAAACGGCGCCCAAGTGGCTGAGGCAGGGAGCATTTTCCTTCACAGAACCGGCATCCTCGTAGGCCTGTGGGTTACTCTAAAGAAACGACACTGTGAGCAACCTCTTCGAAAAGGCCTTCGCAAGCGACTTGGAGACAACAGCAGCGCAGTGGAGGCACAGACCATTATCCTAGAGAGCAGCAGCACAGTGTCTCCAGCAGCGATCGCTTCCCGGAGGATACTTAAGCCACACCGAGATTCCAGCAGGGAGTTTTGCCTTGTAGCAGTACAACTCACTCAGGAAAGAGGGATGAGGTGTAGGGCTAATCTACGTGCGCTCACGCTCTGTGTCCCCGAGAAGGTTTCACGGAGCAGAATGCATCACCGACCGCTACCACGTGTGTGCACCAAAGAAGCCCTGTGCCGTGGGTGTTCTCAGGCCGACAGCGAAGACCTAGGTGTGTGCTGCACCCGCGCTCGGTGGTTCACACGTTGCGTGACCCTGTGCCTTTGGAAGATGTTCAGAGCGGGTGGCACCTGCGTGCTGCGAGCGCAAGAGGTGTAGAGTGTAGAGGCCTTTCACACTGGAGGAAGGGCTTGCATCTCATGGAGAAAATGTGTACGTCGCCCGGGAGACGGAGGCGCGCTCCTGACACCGCTTCCTCTGCCCGTTTAAAGCACAAGTGTTTGTACTCGATCTGGGCTGCCTGGTGAAACGCTTGGCAGTCCGCATCACCCTGAGCACCTTTCCTGAAGTTTGATTCGTAGCTGGGTAAACTCGGGCTTCAGAGGCTTAGATGGGACCAAACGTGTTCAGCTTGTGGCGAAAGCCTTTGACCAGAGGCATATACGCTTGTGCTTGGGGCGAGGGCTAGGCAAGAACGTTTACACACTGGGTTTTTATCTTTACCCTAAGCTGTCCCTTTCGGCGGCCGCAGGCGGAGAGAACCCGCGGAGAGAGAACAGCTGCGAAGTGGATGCACAGAACAGTCACCTCGATACCAGCCCCGGGGTCCCAAGCAACGATCCTTCCCCGGAGGGTACTTAACCCACCCAGGGATTCAAGCAGGGAGTTCGCCTTGTCCAACTCGCACAGGAGACTGGCATGAGACGTAGGGCTCATCTACTTGCGTTCACACTACGTGGCCCGGAGAAGTTCTCACGGAGCCGAATCCAGCACCCTTCCTCCACCACGTGTGTACCCAAAGGAGCGCTGGGCAGTGGGTGTTCTCAAGGCCAAGAGAGAAGCCCTTGTTCTGTGCTGCACCTGCTGGGTGGTTCGAAGGTTTTCTCACCTTCCTGCTCTGGAAGCTTTTCAGAGCTGAGGCTACGCCTGGGCTGCGAAAGCAGAGAGGCGTAGAGGCCTTTCACACGGAAGGCGTGGGCCTGTTTCCCATGGAGAAAGTGTACGTCGCCCAACCCCCACCCCCACCCCTCCCCACCCCAACCCACCCCCAGCTGGAGGCGTGCGGCTTGACACCATTTTGTCCTGCCCATGGAAAATACAAAGAGGCCTACACGATTTGGGCTGTCTGGCGAAAGAATTTTGAATCGGCGGCACCCTGAGTACCTTTCCCGAAGTTTGCTTCCTAGCTGGTTAAACTCGGCATTCGGAGGCGAGGTGAGAGCAAACTTGCTCCGCGCGCGGCCAAGTGCCTTGATGCCCTGCCCTAAATGTTTGAGCTTCTGGCCAGCGTCACGCAAGTACTTTGACACGTAGGATTCTCACTTTTACTCCAAGCTGTCCCTGTTGGCTGAAGCAGTCGGCGTGTCTGTGTCGCAGCCTGGGAGGCCGGGCGTTGGGGGAGTCTGCCAAGTGACTGGCCTCCATTTATAGCTAACTGAGAAACGGCGTCGAAGCTTTCGGGAGCCTCTTACAGGGAATGGTTGCAGTTCGGAACTGGAGACTGTGCTGGCCAACGTCAGCAGCTCCTCTCCCTCGGAGGGCTCTTGGTGTGCCGACCCCTAACAGCCAGCACGGTCCCCAGCTCGTGAACGGTCCCATTGCGAGCCGGTCTCGTCCGTGAAAGAGCCACGTGAGGCTGATCTCCAACAGTCGGGCTCCACACCTGGAGCCTTTGGGACAGGGCAGTCCTGAGCCGATGTGCCCACCAGGGGACGCGACCAAAGTTTACGTACCACAGGAAAGCGCCATCAGGGCCTCGTGTTCTCTCCATGAAATGAACGTGAGCTTGAAGGGTGACGCGTCAGCGTGCACTGTGAACAGCTCGCTGGCACGCCTGTCTTCGGCCCCTCTCACGGTCTCACGCACCCGGGCTCAGTTCCGTGTAGGAATGCTGAGTGGGAGCGCCAGCCTCGCTTCTGGACTCTAAAGCCTTCCACCCCCTAATGGCAGGTTGTGTGTGTCTCTCACGTGCGGGGAGGAATGAGGTCGCCCACAGAGGTTCTGCCATGAAAGATCTAAAGACGCACGCTGCTGAGGAGCTTGCTCCTCATGGAGCGTCCCCGAAGGCCAGAGGAATGCCGAAGGTCTCTTTCAAAGCTGCCGGACGCTCTGCCGTTCTAGGCCTGAGATAGGGACCTTGTGACGGCACTGTAACCCCGCGAGGTCCAGGAGACATCGCCAGTGCGAGTGGCAATCCGCAAGGAAGAACCTTCAAGGCGGAGTGTCCTTCCCTGTACAAAACGGCGCCCAAGTGGCTGAGGCAGGGAGCATTTTCCTTCACAGAACCGGCATCCTCGTAGGCCTGTGGGTTACTCTAAAGAAACGACACTGTGAGCAACCTCTTCGAAAAGGCCTTCGCAAGCGACTTGGAGACAACAGCAGCGCAGTGGAGGCACAGACCATTATCCTAGAGAGCAGCAGCACAGTGTCTCCAGCAGCGATCGCTTCCCGGAGGATACTTAAGCCACACCGAGATTCCAGCAGGGAGTTTTGCCTTGTAGCAGTACAACTCACTCAGGAAAGAGGGATGAGGTGTAGGGCTAATCTACGTGCGCTCACGCTCTGTGTCCCCGAGAAGGTTTCACGGAGCAGAATGCATCACCGACCGCTACCACGTGTGTGCACCAAAGAAGCCCTGTGCCGTGGGTGTTCTCAGGCCGACAGCGAAGACCTAGGTGTGTGCTGCACCCGCGCTCGGTGGTTCACACGTTGCGTGACCCTGTGCCTTTGGAAGATGTTCAGAGCGGGTGGCACCTGCGTGCTGCGAGCGCAAGAGGTGTAGAGTGTAGAGGCCTTTCACACTGGAGGAAGGGCTTGCATCTCATGGAGAAAATGTGTACGTCGCCCGGGAGACGGAGGCGCGCTCCTGACACCGTTTCCTCTGCCCGTTTAAAGCACAAGTGTTTGTACTCGATCTGGGCTGCCTGGTGAAACGCTTGGCAGTCCGCATCACCCTGAGCACCTTTCCTGAAGTTTGATTCGTAGCTGGGTAAACTCGGGCTTCAGAGGCTTAGATGGGACCAAACGTGTTCAGCTTGTGGCGAAAGCCTTTGACCAGAGGCATATACGCTTGTGCTTGGGGCGAGGGCTAGGCAAGAACGTTTACACACTGGGTTTTTATCTTTACCCTAAGCTGTCCCTTTCGGCGGCCGCAGGCGGAGAGAACCCGCGGAGAGAGAACAGCTGCGAAGTGGATGCACAGAACAGTCACCTCGATACCAGCCCCGGGGTCCCAAGCAACGATCCTTCCCCGGAGGGTACTTAACCCACCCAGGGATTCAAGCAGGGAGTTCGCCTTGTCCAACTCGCACAGGAGACTGGCATGAGACGTAGGGCTCATCTACTTGCGTTCACACTACGTGGCCCGGAGAAGTTCTCACGGAGCCGAATCCAGCACCCTTCCTCCACCACGTGTGTACCCAAAGGAGCGCTGGGCAGTGGGTGTTCTCAAGGCCAAGAGAGAAGCCCTTGTTCTGTGCTGCACCTGCTGGGTGGTTCGAAGGTTTTCTCACCTTCCTGCTCTGGAAGCTTTTCAGAGCTGAGGCTACGCCTGGGCTGCGAAAGCAGAGAGGCGTAGAGGCCTTTCACACGGAAGGCGTGGGCCTGTTTCCCATGGAGAAAGTGTACGTCGCCCAACCCCCACCCCCACCCCTCCCCACCCCAACCCACCCCCAGCTGGAGGCGTGCGGCTTGACACCATTTTGTCCTGCCCATGGAAAATACAAAGAGGCCTACACGATTTGGGCTGTCTGGCGAAAGAATTTTGAATCGGCGGCACCCTGAGTACCTTTCCCGAAGTTTGCTTCCTAGCTGGTTAAACTCGGCATTCGGAGGCGAGGTGAGAGCAAACTTGCTCCGCGCGCGGCCAAGTGCCTTGATGCCCTGCCCTAAATGTTTGAGCTTCTGGCCAGCGTCACGCAAGTACTTTGACACGTAGGATTCTCACTTTTACTCCAAGCTGTCCCTGTTGGCTGAAGCAGTCGGCGTGTCTGTGTCGCAGCCTGGGAGGCCGGGCGTTGGGGGAGTCTGCCAAGTGACTGGCCTCCATTTATAGCTAACTGAGAAACGGCGTCGAAGCTTTCGGGAGCCTCTTACAGGGAATGGTTGCAGTTCGGAACTGGAGACTGTGCTGGCCAACGTCAGCAGCTCCTCTCCCTCGGAGGGCTCTTGGTGTGCCGACCCCTAACAGCCAGCACGGTCCCCAGCTCGTGAACGGTCCCATTGCGAGCCGGTCTCGTCCGTGAAAGAGCCACGTGAGGCTGATCTCCAACAGTCGGGCTCCACACCTGGAGCCTTTGGGACAGGGCAGTCCTGAGCCGATGTGCCCACCAGGGGACGCGACCAAAGTTTACGTACCACAGGAAAGCGCCATCAGGGCCTCGTGTTCTCTCCATGAAATGAACGTGAGCTTGAAGGGTGACGCGTCAGCGTGCACTGTGAACAGCTCGCTGGCACGCCTGTCTTCGGCCCCTCTCACGGTCTCACGCACCCGGGCTCAGTTCCGTGTAGGAATGCTGAGTGGGAGCGCCAGCCTCGCTTCTGGACTCTAAAGCCTTCCACCCCCTAATGGCAGGTTGTGTGTGTCTCTCACGTGCGGGGAGGAATGAGGTCGCCCACAGAGGTTCTGCCATGAAAGATCTAAAGACGCACGCTGCTGAGGAGCTTGCTCCTCATGGAGCGTCCCCGAAGGCCAGAGGAATGCCGAAGGTCTCTTTCAAAGCTGCCGGACGCTCTGCCGTTCTAGGCCTGAGATAGGGACCTTGTGACGGCACTGTAACCCCGCGAGGTCCAGGAGACATCGCCAGTGCGAGTGGCAATCCGCAAGGAAGAACCTTCAAGGCGGAGTGTCCTTCCCTGTACAAAACGGCGCCCAAGTGGCTGAGGCAGGGAGCATTTTCCTTCACAGAACCGGCATCCTCGTAGGCCTGTGGGTTACTCTAAAGAAACGACACTGTGAGCAACCTCTTCGAAAAGGCCTTCGCAAGCGACTTGGAGACAACAGCAGCGCAGTGGAGGCACAGACCATTATCCTAGAGAGCAGCAGCACAGTGTCTCCAGCAGCGATCGCTTCCCGGAGGATACTTAAGCCACACCGAGATTCCAGCAGGGAGTTTTGCCTTGTAGCAGTACAACTCACTCAGGAAAGAGGGATGAGGTGTAGGGCTAATCTACGTGCGCTCACGCTCTGTGTCCCCGAGAAGGTTTCACGGAGCAGAATGCATCACCGACCGCTACCACGTGTGTGCACCAAAGAAGCCCTGTGCCGTGGGTGTTCTCAGGCCAACAGCGAAGACCTAGGTGTGTGCTGCACCCGCGCTCGGTGGTTCACACGTTGCGTGACCCTGTGCCTTTGGAAGATGTTCAGAGCGGGTGGCACCTGCGTGCTGCGAGCGCAAGAGGTGTAGAGTGTAGAGGCCTTTCACACTGGAGGAAGGGCTTGCATCTCATGGAGAAAATGTGTACGTCGCCCGGGAGACGGAGGCGCGCTCCTGACACCGCTTCCTCTGCCCGTTTAAAGCACAAGTGTTTGTACTCGATCTGGGCTGCCTGGTGAAACGCTTGGCAGTCCGCATCACCCTGAGCACCTTTCCTGAAGTTTGATTCGTAGCTGGGTAAACTCGGGCTTCAGAGGCTTAGATGGGACCAAACGTGTTCAGCTTGTGGCGAAAGCCTTTGACCAGAGGCATATACGCTTGTGCTTGGGGCGAGGGCTAGGCAAGAACGTTTACACACTGGGTTTTTATCTTTACCCTAAGCTGTCCCTTTCGGCGGCCGCAGGCGGAGAGAACCCGCGGAGAGAGAACAGCTGCGAAGTGGATGCACAGAACAGTCACCTCGATACCAGCCCCGGGGTCCCAAGCAACGATCCTTCCCCGGAGGGTACTTAACCCACCCAGGGATTCAAGCAGGGAGTTCGCCTTGTCCAACTCGCACAGGAGACTGGCATGAGACGTAGGGCTCATCTACTTGCGTTCACACTACGTGGCCCGGAGAAGTTCTCACGGAGCCGAATCCAGCACCCTTCCTCCACCACGTGTGTACCCAAAGGAGCGCTGGGCAGTGGGTGTTCTCAAGGCCAAGAGAGAAGCCCTTGTTCTGTGCTGCACCTGCTGGGTGGTTCGAAGGTTTTCTCACCTTCCTGCTCTGGAAGCTTTTCAGAGCTGAGGCTACGCCTGGGCTGCGAAAGCAGAGAGGCGTAGAGGCCTTTCACACGGAAGGCGTGGGCCTGTTTCCCATGGAGAAAGTGTACGTCGCCCAACCCCCACCCCCACCCCTCCCCACCCCAACCCACCCCCAGCTGGAGGCGTGCGGCTTGACACCATTTTGTCCTGCCCATGGAAAATACAAAGAGGCCTACACGATTTGGGCTGTCTGGCGAAAGAATTTTGAATCGGCGGCACCCTGAGTACCTTTCCCGAAGTTTGCTTCCTAGCTGGTTAAACTCGGCATTCGGAGGCGAGGTGAGAGCAAACTTGCTCCGCGCGCGGCCAAGTGCCTTGATGCCCTGCCCTAAATGTTTGAGCTTCTGGCCAGCGTCACGCAAGTACTTTGACACGTAGGATTCTCACTTTTACTCCAAGCTGTCCCTGTTGGCTGAAGCAGTCGGCGTGTCTGTGTCGCAGCCTGGGAGGCCGGGCGTTGGGGGAGTCTGCCAAGTGACTGGCCTCCATTTATAGCTAACTGAGAAACGGCGTCGAAGCTTTCGGGAGCCTCTTACAGGGAATGGTTGCAGTTCGGAACTGGAGACTGTGCTGGCCAACGTCAGCAGCTCCTCTCCCTCGGAGGGCTCTTGGTGTGCCGACCCCTAACAGCCAGCACGGTCCCCAGCTCGTGAACGGTCCCATTGCGAGCCGGTCTCGTCCGTGAAAGAGCCACGTGAGGCTGATCTCCAACAGTCGGGCTCCACACCTGGAGCCTTTGGGACAGGGCAGTCCTGAGCCGATGTGCCCACCAGGGGACGCGACCAAAGTTTACGTACCACAGGAAAGCGCCATCAGGGCCTCGTGTTCTCTCCATGAAATGAACGTGAGCTTGAAGGGTGACGCGTCAGCGTGCACTGTGAACAGCTCGCTGGCACGCCTGTCTTCGGCCCCTCTCACGGTCTCACGCACCCGGGCTCAGTTCCGTGTAGGAATGCTGAGTGGGAGCGCCAGCCTCGCTTCTGGACTCTAAAGCCTTCCACCCCCTAATGGCAGGTTGTGTGTGTCTCTCACGTGGGGGGAGGAATGAGGTCGCCCACAGAGGTTCTGCCATGAAAGATCTAAAGACGCACGCTGCTGAGGAGCTTGCTCCTCATGGAGCGTCCCCGAAGGCCAGAGGAATGCCGAAGGTCTCTTTCAAAGCTGCCGGACGCTCTGCCGTTCTAGGCCTGAGATAGGGACCTTGTGACGGCACTGTAACCCCGCGAGGTCCAGGAGACATCGCCAGTGCGAGTGGCAATCCGCAAGGAAGAACCTTCAAGGCGGAGTGTCCTTCCCTGTACAAAACGGCGCCCAAGTGGCTGAGGCAGGGAGCATTTTCCTTCACAGAACCGGCATCCTCGTAGGCCTGTGGGTTACTCTAAAGAAACGACACTGTGAGCAACCTCTTCGAAAAGGCCTTCGCAAGCGACTTGGAGACAACAGCAGCGCAGTGGAGGCACAGACCATTATCCTAGAGAGCAGCAGCACAGTGTCTCCAGCAGCGATCGCTTCCCGGAGGATACTTAAGCCACACCGAGATTCCAGCAGGGAGTTTTGCCTTGTAGCAGTACAACTCACTCAGGAAAGAGGGATGAGGTGTAGGGCTAATCTACGTGCGCTCACGCTCTGTGTCCCCGAGAAGGTTTCACGGAGCAGAATGCATCACCGACCGCTACCACGTGTGTGCACCAAAGAAGCCCTGTGCCGTGGGTGTTCTCAGGCCGACAGCGAAGACCTAGGTGTGTGCTGCACCCGCGCTCGGTGGTTCACACGTTGCGTGACCCTGTGCCTTTGGAAGATGTTCAGAGCGGGTGGCACCTGCGTGCTGCGAGCGCAAGAGGTGTAGAGTGTAGAGGCCTTTCACACTGGAGGAAGGGCTTGCATCTCATGGAGAAAATGTGTACGTCGCCCGGGAGACGGAGGCGCGCTCCTGACACCGTTTCCTCTGCCCGTTTAAAGCACAAGTGTTTGTACTCGATCTGGGCTGCCTGGTGAAACGCTTGGCAGTCCGCATCACCCTGAGCACCTTTCCTGAAGTTTGATTCGTAGCTGGGTAAACTCGGGCTTCAGAGGCTTAGATGGGACCAAACGTGTTCAGCTTGTGGCGAAAGCCTTTGACCAGAGGCATATACGCTTGTGCTTGGGGCGAGGGCTAGGCAAGAACGTTTACACACTGGGTTTTTATCTTTACCCTAAGCTGTCCCTTTCGGCGGCCGCAGGCGGAGAGAACCCGCGGAGAGAGAACAGCTGCGAAGTGGATGCACAGAACAGTCACCTCGATACCAGCCCCGGGGTCCCAAGCAACGATCCTTCCCCGGAGGGTACTTAACCCACCCAGGGATTCAAGCAGGGAGTTCGCCTTGTCCAACTCGCACAGGAGACTGGCATGAGACGTAGGGCTCATCTACTTGCGTTCACACTACGTGGCCCGGAGAAGTTCTCACGGAGCCGAATCCAGCACCCTTCCTCCACCACGTGTGTACCCAAAGGAGCGCTGGGCAGTGGGTGTTCTCAAGGCCAAGAGAGAAGCCCTTGTTCTGTGCTGCACCTGCTGGGTGGTTCGAAGGTTTTCTCACCTTCCTGCTCTGGAAGCTTTTCAGAGCTGAGGCTACGCCTGGGCTGCGAAAGCAGAGAGGCGTAGAGGCCTTTCACACGGAAGGCGTGGGCCTGTTTCCCATGGAGAAAGTGTACGTCGCCCAACCCCCACCCCCACCCCTCCCCACCCCAACCCACCCCCAGCTGGAGGCGTGCGGCTTGACACCATTTTGTCCTGCCCATGGAAAATACAAAGAGGCCTACACGATTTGGGCTGTCTGGCGAAAGAATTTTGAATCGGCGGCACCCTGAGTACCTTTCCCGAAGTTTGCTTCCTAGCTGGTTAAACTCGGCATTCGGAGGCGAGGTGAGAGCAAACTTGCTCCGCGCGCGGCCAAGTGCCTTGATGCCCTGCCCTAAATGTTTGAGCTTCTGGCCAGCGTCACGCAAGTACTTTGACACGTAGGATTCTCACTTTTACTCCAAGCTGTCCCTGTTGGCTGAAGCAGTCGGCGTGTCTGTGTCGCAGCCTGGGAGGCCGGGCGTTGGGGGAGTCTGCCAAGTGACTGGCCTCCATTTATAGCTAACTGAGAAACGGCGTCGAAGCTTTCGGGAGCCTCTTACAGGGAATGGTTGCAGTTCGGAACTGGAGACTGTGCTGGCCAACGTCAGCAGCTCCTCTCCCTCGGAGGGCTCTTGGTGTGCCGACCCCTAACAGCCAGCACGGTCCCCAGCTCGTGAACGGTCCCATTGCGAGCCGGTCTCGTCCGTGAAAGAGCCACGTGAGGCTGATCTCCAACAGTCGGGCTCCACACCTGGAGCCTTTGGGACAGGGCAGTCCTGAGCCGATGTGCCCACCAGGGGACGCGACCAAAGTTTACGTACCACAGGAAAGCGCCATCAGGGCCTCGTGTTCTCTCCATGAAATGAACGTGAGCTTGAAGGGTGACGCGTCAGCGTGCACTGTGAACAGCTCGCTGGCACGCCTGTCTTCGGCCCCTCTCACGGTCTCACGCACCCGGGCTCAGTTCCGTGTAGGAATGCTGAGTGGGAGCGCCAGCCTCGCTTCTGGACTCTAAAGCCTTCCACCCCCTAATGGCAGGTTGTGTGTGTCTCTCACGTGGGGGGAGGAATGAGGTCGCCCACAGAGGTTCTGCCATGAAAGATCTAAAGACGCACGCTGCTGAGGAGCTTGCTCCTCATGGAGCGTCCCCGAAGGCCAGAGGAATGCCGAAGGTCTCTTTCAAAGCTGCCGGACGCTCTGCCGTTCTAGGCCTGAGATAGGGACCTTGTGACGGCACTGTAACCCCGCGAGGTCCAGGAGACATCGCCAGTGCGAGTGGCAATCCGCAAGGAAGAACCTTCAAGGCGGAGTGTCCTTCCCTGTACAAAACGGCGCCCAAGTGGCTGAGGCAGGGAGCATTTTCCTTCACAGAACCGGCATCCTCGTAGGCCTGTGGGTTACTCTAAAGAAACGACACTGTGAGCAACCTCTTCGAAAAGGCCTTCGCAAGCGACTTGGAGACAACAGCAGCGCAGTGGAGGCACAGACCATTATCCTAGAGAGCAGCAGCACAGTGTCTCCAGCAGCGATCGCTTCCCGGAGGATACTTAAGCCACACCGAGATTCCAGCAGGGAGTTTTGCCTTGTAGCAGTACAACTCACTCAGGAAAGAGGGATGAGGTGTAGGGCTAATCTACGTGCGCTCACGCTCTGTGTCCCCGAGAAGGTTTCACGGAGCAGAATGCATCACCGACCGCTACCACGTGTGTGCACCAAAGAAGCCCTGTGCCGTGGGTGTTCTCAGGCCGACAGCGAAGACCTAGGTGTGTGCTGCACCCGCGCTCGGTGGTTCACACGTTGCGTGACCCTGTGCCTTTGGAAGATGTTCAGAGCGGGTGGCACCTGCGTGCTGCGAGCGCAAGAGGTGTAGAGTGTAGAGGCCTTTCACACTGGAGGAAGGGCTTGCATCTCATGGAGAAAATGTGTACGTCGCCCGGGAGACGGAGGCGCGCTCCTGACACCGTTTCCTCTGCCCGTTTAAAGCACAAGTGTTTGTACTCGATCTGGGCTGCCTGGTGAAACGCTTGGCAGTCCGCATCACCCTGAGCACCTTTCCTGAAGTTTGATTCGTAGCTGGGTAAACTCGGGCTTCAGAGGCTTAGATGGGACCAAACGTGTTCAGCTTGTGGCGAAAGCCTTTGACCAGAGGCATATACGCTTGTGCTTGGGGCGAGGGCTAGGCAAGAACGTTTACACACTGGGTTTTTATCTTTACCCTAAGCTGTCCCTTTCGGCGGCCGCAGGCGGAGAGAACCCGCGGAGAGAGAACAGCTGCGAAGTGGATGCACAGAACAGTCACCTCGATACCAGCCCCGGGGTCCCAAGCAACGATCCTTCCCCGGAGGGTACTTAACCCACCCAGGGATTCAAGCAGGGAGTTCGCCTTGTCCAACTCGCACAGGAGACTGGCATGAGACGTAGGGCTCATCTACTTGCGTTCACACTACGTGGCCCGGAGAAGTTCTCACGGAGCCGAATCCAGCACCCTTCCTCCACCACGTGTGTACCCAAAGGAGCGCTGGGCAGTGGGTGTTCTCAAGGCCAAGAGAGAAGCCCTTGTTCTGTGCTGCACCTGCTGGGTGGTTCGAAGGTTTTCTCACCTTCCTGCTCTGGAAGCTTTTCAGAGCTGAGGCTACGCCTGGGCTGCGAAAGCAGAGAGGCGTAGAGGCCTTTCACACGGAAGGCGTGGGCCTGTTTCCCATGGAGAAAGTGTACGTCGCCCAACCCCCACCCCCACCCCTCCCCACCCCAACCCACCCCCAGCTGGAGGCGTGCGGCTTGACACCATTTTGTCCTGCCCATGGAAAATACAAAGAGGCCTACACGATTTGGGCTGTCTGGCGAAAGAATTTTGAATCGGCGGCACCCTGAGTACCTTTCCCGAAGTTTGCTTCCTAGCTGGTTAAACTCGGCATTCGGAGGCGAGGTGAGAGCAAACTTGCTCCGCGCGCGGCCAAGTGCCTTGATGCCCTGCCCTAAATGTTTGAGCTTCTGGCCAGCGTCACGCAAGTACTTTGACACGTAGGATTCTCACTTTTACTCCAAGCTGTCCCTGTTGGCTGAAGCAGTCGGCGTGTCTGTGTCGCAGCCTGGGAGGCCGGGCGTTGGGGGAGTCTGCCAAGTGACTGGCCTCCATTTATAGCTAACTGAGAAACGGCGTCGAAGCTTTCGGGAGCCTCTTACAGGGAATGGTTGCAGTTCGGAACTGGAGACTGTGCTGGCCAACGTCAGCAGCTCCTCTCCCTCGGAGGGCTCTTGGTGTGCCGACCCCTAACAGCCAGCACGGTCCCCAGCTCGTGAACGGTCCCATTGCGAGCCGGTCTCGTCCGTGAAAGAGCCACGTGAGGCTGATCTCCAACAGTCGGGCTCCACACCTGGAGCCTTTGGGACAGGGCAGTCCTGAGCCGATGTGCCCACCAGGGGACGCGACCAAAGTTTACGTACCACAGGAAAGCGCCATCAGGGCCTCGTGTTCTCTCCATGAAATGAACGTGAGCTTGAAGGGTGACGCGTCAGCGTGCACTGTGAACAGCTCGCTGGCACGCCTGTCTTCGGCCCCTCTCACGGTCTCACGCACCCGGGCTCAGTTCCGTGTAGGAATGCTGAGTGGGAGCGCCAGCCTCGCTTCTGGACTCTAAAGCCTTCCACCCCCTAATGGCAGGTTGTGTGTGTCTCTCACGTGGGGGGAGGAATGAGGTCGCCCACAGAGGTTCTGCCATGAAAGATCTAAAGACGCACGCTGCTGAGGAGCTTGCTCCTCATGGAGCGTCCCCGAAGGCCAGAGGAATGCCGAAGGTCTCTTTCAAAGCTGCCGGACGCTCTGCCGTTCTAGGCCTGAGATAGGGACCTTGTGACGGCACTGTAACCCCGCGAGGTCCAGGAGACATCGCCAGTGCGAGTGGCAATCCGCAAGGAAGAACCTTCAAGGCGGAGTGTCCTTCCCTGTACAAAACGGCGCCCAAGTGGCTGAGGCAGGGAGCATTTTCCTTCACAGAACCGGCATCCTCGTAGGCCTGTGGGTTACTCTAAAGAAACGACACTGTGAGCAACCTCTTCGAAAAGGCCTTCGCAAGCGACTTGGAGACAACAGCAGCGCAGTGGAGGCACAGACCATTATCCTAGAGAGCAGCAGCACAGTGTCTCCAGCAGCGATCGCTTCCCGGAGGATACTTAAGCCACACCGAGATTCCAGCAGGGAGTTTTGCCTTGTAGCAGTACAACTCACTCAGGAAAGAGGGATGAGGTGTAGGGCTAATCTACGTGCGCTCACGCTCTGTGTCCCCGAGAAGGTTTCACGGAGCAGAATGCATCACCGACCGCTACCACGTGTGTGCACCAAAGAAGCCCTGTGCCGTGGGTGTTCTCAGGCCGACAGCGAAGACCTAGGTGTGTGCTGCACCCGCGCTCGGTGGTTCACACGTTGCGTGACCCTGTGCCTTTGGAAGATGTTCAGAGCGGGTGGCACCTGCGTGCTGCGAGCGCAAGAGGTGTAGAGTGTAGAGGCCTTTCACACTGGAGGAAGGGCTTGCATCTCATGGAGAAAATGTGTACGTCGCCCGGGAGACGGAGGCGCGCTCCTGACACCGCTTCCTCTGCCCGTTTAAAGCACAAGTGTTTGTACTCGATCTGGGCTGCCTGGTGAAACGCTTGGCAGTCCGCATCACCCTGAGCACCTTTCCTGAAGTTTGATTCGTAGCTGGGTAAACTCGGGCTTCAGAGGCTTAGATGGGACCAAACGTGTTCAGCTTGTGGCGAAAGCCTTTGACCAGAGGCATATACGCTTGTGCTTGGGGCGAGGGCTAGGCAAGAACGTTTACACACTGGGTTTTTATCTTTACCCTAAGCTGTCCCTTTCGGCGGCCGCAGGCGGAGAGAACCCGCGGAGAGAGAACAGCTGCGAAGTGGATGCACAGAACAGTCACCTCGATACCAGCCCCGGGGTCCCAAGCAACGATCCTTCCCCGGAGGGTACTTAACCCACCCAGGGATTCAAGCAGGGAGTTCGCCTTGTCCAACTCGCACAGGAGACTGGCATGAGACGTAGGGCTCATCTACTTGCGTTCACACTACGTGGCCCGGAGAAGTTCTCACGGAGCCGAATCCAGCACCCTTCCTCCACCACGTGTGTACCCAAAGGAGCGCTGGGCAGTGGGTGTTCTCAAGGCCAAGAGAGAAGCCCTTGTTCTGTGCTGCACCTGCTGGGTGGTTCGAAGGTTTTCTCACCTTCCTGCTCTGGAAGCTTTTCAGAGCTGAGGCTACGCCTGGGCTGCGAAAGCAGAGAGGCGTAGAGGCCTTTCACACGGAAGGCGTGGGCCTGTTTCCCATGGAGAAAGTGTACGTCGCCCAACCCCCACCCCCACCCCTCCCCACCCCAACCCACCCCCAGCTGGAGGCGTGCGGCTTGACACCATTTTGTCCTGCCCATGGAAAATACAAAGAGGCCTACACGATTTGGGCTGTCTGGCGAAAGAATTTTGAATCGGCGGCACCCTGAGTACCTTTCCCGAAGTTTGCTTCCTAGCTGGTTAAACTCGGCATTCGGAGGCGAGGTGAGAGCAAACTTGCTCCGCGCGCGGCCAAGTGCCTTGATGCCCTGCCCTAAATGTTTGAGCTTCTGGCCAGCGTCACGCAAGTACTTTGACACGTAGGATTCTCACTTTTACTCCAAGCTGTCCCTGTTGGCTGAAGCAGTCGGCGTGTCTGTGTCGCAGCCTGGGAGGCCGGGCGTTGGGGGAGTCTGCCAAGTGACTGGCCTCCATTTATAGCTAACTGAGAAACGGCGTCGAAGCTTTCGGGAGCCTCTTACAGGGAATGGTTGCAGTTCGGAACTGGAGACTGTGCTGGCCAACGTCAGCAGCTCCTCTCCCTCGGAGGGCTCTTGGTGTGCCGACCCCTAACAGCCAGCACGGTCCCCAGCTCGTGAACGGTCCCATTGCGAGCCGGTCTCGTCCGTGAAAGAGCCACGTGAGGCTGATCTCCAACAGTCGGGCTCCACACCTGGAGCCTTTGGGACAGGGCAGTCCTGAGCCGATGTGCCCACCAGGGGACGCGACCAAAGTTTACGTACCACAGGAAAGCGCCATCAGGGCCTCGTGTTCTCTCCATGAAATGAACGTGAGCTTGAAGGGTGACGCGTCAGCGTGCACTGTGAACAGCTCGCTGGCACGCCTGTCTTCGGCCCCTCTCACGGTCTCACGCACCCGGGCTCAGTTCCGTGTAGGAATGCTGAGTGGGAGCGCCAGCCTCGCTTCTGGACTCTAAAGCCTTCCACCCCCTAATGGCAGGTTGTGTGTGTCTCTCACGTGGGGGGAGGAATGAGGTCGCCCACAGAGGTTCTGCCATGAAAGATCTAAAGACGCACGCTGCTGAGGAGCTTGCTCCTCATGGAGCGTCCCCGAAGGCCAGAGGAATGCCGAAGGTCTCTTTCAAAGCTGCCGGACGCTCTGCCGTTCTAGGCCTGAGATAGGGACCTTGTGACGGCACTGTAACCCCGCGAGGTCCAGGAGACATCGCCAGTGCGAGTGGCAATCCGCAAGGAAGAACCTTCAAGGCGGAGTGTCCTTTCCTGTACAAAACGGCGCCCAAGTGGCTGAGGCAGGGAGCATTTTCCTTCACAGAACCGGCATCCTCGTAGGCCTGTGGGTTACTCTAAAGAAACGACACTGTGAGCAACCTCTTCGAAAAGGCCTTCGCAAGCGACTTGGAGACAACAGCAGCGCAGTGGAGGCACAGACCATTATCCTAGAGAGCAGCAGCACAGTGTCTCCAGCAGCGATCGCTTCCCGGAGGATACTTAAGCCACACCGAGATTCCAGCAGGGAGTTTTGCCTTGTAGCAGTACAACTCACTCAGGAAAGAGGGATGAGGTGTAGGGCTAATCTACGTGCGCTCACGCTCTGTGTCCCCGAGAAGGTTTCACGGAGCAGAATGCATCACCGACCGCTACCACGTGTGTGCACCAAAGAAGCCCTGTGCCGTGGGTGTTCTCAGGCCGACAGCGAAGACCTAGGTGTGTGCTGCACCCGCGCTCGGTGGTTCACACGTTGCGTGACCCTGTGCCTTTGGAAGATGTTCAGAGCGGGTGGCACCTGCGTGCTGCGAGCGCAAGAGGTGTAGAGTGTAGAGGCCTTTCACACTGGAGGAAGGGCTTGCATCTCATGGAGAAAATGTGTACGTCGCCCGGGAGACGGAGGCGCGCTCCTGACACCGCTTCCTCTGCCCGTTTAAAGCACAAGTGTTTGTACTCGATCTGGGCTGCCTGGTGAAACGCTTGGCAGTCCGCATCACCCTGAGCACCTTTCCTGAAGTTTGATTCGTAGCTGGGTAAACTCGGGCTTCAGAGGCTTAGATGGGACCAAACGTGTTCAGCTTGTGGCGAAAGCCTTTGACCAGAGGCATATACGCTTGTGCTTGGGGCGAGGGCTAGGCAAGAACGTTTACACACTGGGTTTTTATCTTTACCCTAAGCTGTCCCTTTCGGCGGCCGCAGGCGGAGAGAACCCGCGGAGAGAGAACAGCTGCGAAGTGGATGCACAGAACAGTCACCTCGATACCAGCCCCGGGGTCCCAAGCAACGATCCTTCCCCGGAGGGTACTTAACCCACCCAGGGATTCAAGCAGGGAGTTCGCCTTGTCCAACTCGCACAGGAGACTGGCATGAGACGTAGGGCTCATCTACTTGCGTTCACACTACGTGGCCCGGAGAAGTTCTCACGGAGCCGAATCCAGCACCCTTCCTCCACCACGTGTGTACCCAAAGGAGCGCTGGGCAGTGGGTGTTCTCAAGGCCAAGAGAGAAGCCCTTGTTCTGTGCTGCACCTGCTGGGTGGTTCGAAGGTTTTCTCACCTTCCTGCTCTGGAAGCTTTTCAGAGCTGAGGCTACGCCTGGGCTGCGAAAGCAGAGAGGCGTAGAGGCCTTTCACACGGAAGGCGTGGGCCTGTTTCCCATGGAGAAAGTGTACGTCGCCCAACCCCCACCCCCACCCCTCCCCACCCCAACCCACCCCCAGCTGGAGGCGTGCGGCTTGACACCATTTTGTCCTGCCCATGGAAAATACAAAGAGGCCTACACGATTTGGGCTGTCTGGCGAAAGAATTTTGAATCGGCGGCACCCTGAGTACCTTTCCCGAAGTTTGCTTCCTAGCTGGTTAAACTCGGCATTCGGAGGCGAGGTGAGAGCAAACTTGCTCCGCGCGCGGCCAAGTGCCTTGATGCCCTGCCCTAAATGTTTGAGCTTCTGGCCAGCGTCACGCAAGTACTTTGACACGTAGGATTCTCACTTTTACTCCAAGCTGTCCCTGTTGGCTGAAGCAGTCGGCGTGTCTGTGTCGCAGCCTGGGAGGCCGGGCGTTGGGGGAGTCTGCCAAGTGACTGGCCTCCATTTATAGCTAACTGAGAAACGGCGTCGAAGCTTTCGGGAGCCTCTTACAGGGAATGGTTGCAGTTCGGAACTGGAGACTGTGCTGGCCAACGTCAGCAGCTCCTCTCCCTCGGAGGGCTCTTGGTGTGCCGACCCCTAACAGCCAGCACGGTCCCCAGCTCGTGAACGGTCCCATTGCGAGCCGGTCTCGTCCGTGAAAGAGCCACGTGAGGCTGATCTCCAACAGTCGGGCTCCACACCTGGAGCCTTTGGGACAGGGCAGTCCTGAGCCGATGTGCCCACCAGGGGACGCGACCAAAGTTTACGTACCACAGGAAAGCGCCATCAGGGCCTCGTGTTCTCTCCATGAAATGAACGTGAGCTTGAAGGGTGACGCGTCAGCGTGCACTGTGAACAGCTCGCTGGCACGCCTGTCTTCGGCCCCTCTCACGGTCTCACGCACCCGGGCTCAGTTCCGTGTAGGAATGCTGAGTGGGAGCGCCAGCCTCGCTTCTGGACTCTAAAGCCTTCCACCCCCTAATGGCAGGTTGTGTGTGTCTCTCACGTGGGGGGAGGAATGAGGTCGCCCACAGAGGTTCTGCCATGAAAGATCTAAAGACGCACGCTGCTGAGGAGCTTGCTCCTCATGGAGCGTCCCCGAAGGCCAGAGGAATGCCGAAGGTCTCTTTCAAAGCTGCCGGACGCTCTGCCGTTCTAGGCCTGAGATAGGGACCTTGTGACGGCACTGTAACCCCGCGAGGTCCAGGAGACATCGCCAGTGCGAGTGGCAATCCGCAAGGAAGAACCTTCAAGGCGGAGTGTCCTTCCCTGTACAAAACGGCGCCCAAGTGGCTGAGGCAGGGAGCATTTTCCTTCACAGAACCGGCATCCTCGTAGGCCTGTGGGTTACTCTAAAGAAACGACACTGTGAGCAACCTCTTCGAAAAGGCCTTCGCAAGCGACTTGGAGACAACAGCAGCGCAGTGGAGGCACAGACCATTATCCTAGAGAGCAGCAGCACAGTGTCTCCAGCAGCGATCGCTTCCCGGAGGATACTTAAGCCACACCGAGATTCCAGCAGGGAGTTTTGCCTTGTAGCAGTACAACTCACTCAGGAAAGAGGGATGAGGTGTAGGGCTAATCTACGTGCGCTCACGCTCTGTGTCCCCGAGAAGGTTTCACGGAGCAGAATGCATCACCGACCGCTACCACGTGTGTGCACCAAAGAAGCCCTGTGCCGTGGGTGTTCTCAGGCCGACAGCGAAGACCTAGGTGTGTGCTGCACCCGCGCTCGGTGGTTCACACGTTGCGTGACCCTGTGCCTTTGGAAGATGTTCAGAGCGGGTGGCACCTGCGTGCTGCGAGCGCAAGAGGTGTAGAGTGTAGAGGCCTTTCACACTGGAGGAAGGGCTTGCATCTCATGGAGAAAATGTGTACGTCGCCCGGGAGACGGAGGCGCGCTCCTGACACCGCTTCCTCTGCCCGTTTAAAGCACAAGTGTTTGTACTCGATCTGGGCTGCCTGGTGAAACGCTTGGCAGTCCGCATCACCCTGAGCACCTTTCCTGAAGTTTGATTCGTAGCTGGGTAAACTCGGGCTTCAGAGGCTTAGATGGGACCAAACGTGTTCAGCTTGTGGCGAAAGCCTTTGACCAGAGGCATATACGCTTGTGCTTGGGGCGAGGGCTAGGCAAGAACGTTTACACACTGGGTTTTTATCTTTACCCTAAGCTGTCCCTTTCGGCGGCCGCAGGCGGAGAGAACCCGCGGAGAGAGAACAGCTGCGAAGTGGATGCACAGAACAGTCACCTCGATACCAGCCCCGGGGTCCCAAGCAACGATCCTTCCCCGGAGGGTACTTAACCCACCCAGGGATTCAAGCAGGGAGTTCGCCTTGTCCAACTCGCACAGGAGACTGGCATGAGACGTAGGGCTCATCTACTTGCGTTCACACTACGTGGCCCGGAGAAGTTCTCACGGAGCCGAATCCAGCACCCTTCCTCCACCACGTGTGTACCCAAAGGAGCGCTGGGCAGTGGGTGTTCTCAAGGCCAAGAGAGAAGCCCTTGTTCTGTGCTGCACCTGCTGGGTGGTTCGAAGGTTTTCTCACCTTCCTGCTCTGGAAGCTTTTCAGAGCTGAGGCTACGCCTGGGCTGCGAAAGCAGAGAGGCGTAGAGGCCTTTCACACGGAAGGCGTGGGCCTGTTTCCCATGGAGAAAGTGTACGTCGCCCAACCCCCACCCCCACCCCTCCCCACCCCAACCCACCCCCAGCTGGAGGCGTGCGGCTTGACACCATTTTGTCCTGCCCATGGAAAATACAAAGAGGCCTACACGATTTGGGCTGTCTGGCGAAAGAATTTTGAATCGGCGGCACCCTGAGTACCTTTCCCGAAGTTTGCTTCCTAGCTGGTTAAACTCGGCATTCGGAGGCGAGGTGAGAGCAAACTTGCTCCGCGCGCGGCCAAGTGCCTTGATGCCCTGCCCTAAATGTTTGAGCTTCTGGCCAGCGTCACGCAAGTACTTTGACACGTAGGATTCTCACTTTTACTCCAAGCTGTCCCTGTTGGCTGAAGCAGTCGGCGTGTCTGTGTCGCAGCCTGGGAGGCCGGGCGTTGGGGGAGTCTGCCAAGTGACTGGCCTCCATTTATAGCTAACTGAGAAACGGCGTCGAAGCTTTCGGGAGCCTCTTACAGGGAATGGTTGCAGTTCGGAACTGGAGACTGTGCTGGCCAACGTCAGCAGCTCCTCTCCCTCGGAGGGCTCTTGGTGTGCCGACCCCTAACAGCCAGCACGGTCCCCAGCTCGTGAACGGTCCCATTGCGAGCCGGTCTCGTCCGTGAAAGAGCCACGTGAGGCTGATCTCCAACAGTCGGGCTCCACACCTGGAGCCTTTGGGACAGGGCAGTCCTGAGCCGATGTGCCCACCAGGGGACGCGACCAAAGTTTACGTACCACAGGAAAGCGCCATCAGGGCCTCGTGTTCTCTCCATGAAATGAACGTGAGCTTGAAGGGTGACGCGTCAGCGTGCACTGTGAACAGCTCGCTGGCACGCCTGTCTTCGGCCCCTCTCACGGTCTCACGCACCCGGGCTCAGTTCCGTGTAGGAATGCTGAGTGGGAGCGCCAGCCTCGCTTCTGGACTCTAAAGCCTTCCACCCCCTAATGGCAGGTTGTGTGTGTCTCTCACGTGGGGGGAGGAATGAGGTCGCCCACAGAGGTTCTGCCATGAAAGATCTAAAGACGCACGCTGCTGAGGAGCTTGCTCCTCATGGAGCGTCCCCGAAGGCCAGAGGAATGCCGAAGGTCTCTTTCAAAGCTGCCGGACGCTCTGCCGTTCTAGGCCTGAGATAGGGACCTTGTGACGGCACTGTAACCCCGCGAGGTCCAGGAGACATCGCCAGTGCGAGTGGCAATCCGCAAGGAAGAACCTTCAAGGCGGAGTGTCCTTCCCTGTACAAAACGGCGCCCAAGTGGCTGAGGCAGGGAGCATTTTCCTTCACAGAACCGGCATCCTCGTAGGCCTGTGGGTTACTCTAAAGAAACGACACTGTGAGCAACCTCTTCGAAAAGGCCTTCGCAAGCGACTTGGAGACAACAGCAGCGCAGTGGAGGCACAGACCATTATCCTAGAGAGCAGCAGCACAGTGTCTCCAGCAGCGATCGCTTCCCGGAGGATACTTAAGCCACACCGAGATTCCAGCAGGGAGTTTTGCCTTGTAGCAGTACAACTCACTCAGGAAAGAGGGATGAGGTGTAGGGCTAATCTACGTGCGCTCACGCTCTGTGTCCCCGAGAAGGTTTCACGGAGCAGAATGCATCACCGACCGCTACCACGTGTGTGCACCAAAGAAGCCCTGTGCCGTGGGTGTTCTCAGGCCGACAGCGAAGACCTAGGTGTGTGCTGCACCCGCGCTCGGTGGTTCACACGTTGCGTGACCCTGTGCCTTTGGAAGATGTTCAGAGCGGGTGGCACCTGCGTGCTGCGAGCGCAAGAGGTGTAGAGTGTAGAGGCCTTTCACACTGGAGGAAGGGCTTGCATCTCATGGAGAAAATGTGTACGTCGCCCGGGAGACGGAGGCGCGCTCCTGACACCGCTTCCTCTGCCCGTTTAAAGCACAAGTGTTTGTACTCGATCTGGGCTGCCTGGTGAAACGCTTGGCAGTCCGCATCACCCTGAGCACCTTTCCTGAAGTTTGATTCGTAGCTGGGTAAACTCGGGCTTCAGAGGCTTAGATGGGACCAAACGTGTTCAGCTTGTGGCGAAAGCCTTTGACCAGAGGCATATACGCTTGTGCTTGGGCGAGGGCTAGGCAAGAACGTTTACACACTGGGTTTTTATCTTTACCCTAAGCTGTCCCTTTCGGCGGCCGCAGGCGGAGAGAACCCGCGGAGAGAGAACAGCTGCGAAGTGGATGCACAGAACAGTCACCTCGATACCAGCCCCGGGGTCCCAAGCAACGATCCTTCCCCGGAGGGTACTTAACCCACCCAGGGATTCAAGCAGGGAGTTCGCCTTGTCCAACTCGCACAGGAGACTGGCATGAGACGTAGGGCTCATCTACTTGCGTTCACACTACGTGGCCCGGAGAAGTTCTCACGGAGCCGAATCCAGCACCCTTCCTCCACCACGTGTGTACCCAAAGGAGCGCTGGGCAGTGGGTGTTCTCAAGGCCAAGAGAGAAGCCCTTGTTCTGTGCTGCACCTGCTGGGTGGTTCGAAGGTTTTCTCACCTTCCTGCTCTGGAAGCTTTTCAGAGCTGAGGCTACGCCTGGGCTGCGAAAGCAGAGAGGCGTAGAGGCCTTTCACACGGAAGGCGTGGGCCTGTTTCCCATGGAGAAAGTGTACGTCGCCCAACCCCCACCCCCACCCCTCCCCACCCCAACCCACCCCCAGCTGGAGGCGTGCGGCTTGACACCATTTTGTCCTGCCCATGGAAAATACAAAGAGGCCTACACGATTTGGGCTGTCTGGCGAAAGAATTTTGAATCGGCGGCACCCTGAGTACCTTTCCCGAAGTTTGCTTCCTAGCTGGTTAAACTCGGCATTCGGAGGCGAGGTGAGAGCAAACTTGCTCCGCGCGCGGCCAAGTGCCTTGATGCCCTGCCCTAAATGTTTGAGCTTCTGGCCAGCGTCACGCAAGTACTTTGACACGTAGGATTCTCACTTTTACTCCAAGCTGTCCCTGTTGGCTGAAGCAGTCGGCGTGTCTGTGTCGCAGCCTGGGAGGCCGGGCGTTGGGGGAGTCTGCCAAGTGACTGGCCTCCATTTATAGCTAACTGAGAAACGGCGTCGAAGCTTTCGGGAGCCTCTTACAGGGAATGGTTGCAGTTCGGAACTGGAGACTGTGCTGGCCAACGTCAGCAGCTCCTCTCCCTCGGAGGGCTCTTGGTGTGCCGACCCCTAACAGCCAGCACGGTCCCCAGCTCGTGAACGGTCCCATTGCGAGCCGGTCTCGTCCGTGAAAGAGCCACGTGAGGCTGATCTCCAACAGTCGGGCTCCACACCTGGAGCCTTTGGGACAGGGCAGTCCTGAGCCGATGTGCCCACCAGGGGACGCGACCAAAGTTTACGTACCACAGGAAAGCGCCATCAGGGCCTCGTGTTCTCTCCATGAAATGAACGTGAGCTTGAAGGGTGACGCGTCAGCGTGCACTGTGAACAGCTCGCTGGCACGCCTGTCTTCGGCCCCTCTCACGGTCTCACGCACCCGGGCTCAGTTCCGTGTAGGAATGCTGAGTGGGAGCGCCAGCCTCGCTTCTGGACTCTAAAGCCTTCCACCCCCTAATGGCAGGTTGTGTGTGTCTCTCACGTGGGGGGAGGAATGAGGTCGCCCACAGAGGTTCTGCCATGAAAGATCTAAAGACGCACGCTGCTGAGGAGCTTGCTCCTCATGGAGCGTCCCCGAAGGCCAGAGGAATGCCGAAGGTCTCTTTCAAAGCTGCCGGACGCTCTGCCGTTCTAGGCCTGAGATAGGGACCTTGTGACGGCACTGTAACCCCGCGAGGTCCAGGAGACATCGCCAGTGCGAGTGGCAATCCGCAAGGAAGAACCTTCAAGGCGGAGTGTCCTTCCCTGTACAAAACGGCGCCCAAGTGGCTGAGGCAGGGAGCATTTTCCTTCACAGAACCGGCATCCTCGTAGGCCTGTGGGTTACTCTAAAGAAACGACACTGTGAGCAACTCTTCGAAAAGGCCTTCGCAAGCGACTTGGAGACAACAGCAGCGCAGTGGAGGCACAGACCATTATCCTAGAGAGCAGCAGCACAGTGTCTCCAGCAGCGATCGCTTCCCGGAGGATACTTAAGCCACACCGAGATTCCAGCAGGGAGTTTTGCCTTGTAGCAGTACAACTCACTCAGGAAAGAGGGATGAGGTGTAGGGCTAATCTACGTGCGCTCACGCTCTGTGTCCCCGAGAAGGTTTCACGGAGCAGAATGCATCACCGACCGCTACCACGTGTGTGCACCAAAGAAGCCCTGTGCCGTGGGTGTTCTCAGGCCGACAGCGAAGACCTAGGTGTGTGCTGCACCCGCGCTCGGTGGTTCACACGTTGCGTGACCCTGTGCCTTTGGAAGATGTTCAGAGCGGGTGGCACCTGCGTGCTGCGAGCGCAAGAGGTGTAGAGTGTAGAGGCCTTTCACACTGGAGGAAGGGCTTGCATCTCATGGAGAAAATGTGTACGTCGCCCGGGAGACGGAGGCGCGCTCCTGACACCGTTTCCTCTGCCCGTTTAAAGCACAAGTGTTTGTACTCGATCTGGGCTGCCTGGTGAAACGCTTGGCAGTCCGCATCACCCTGAGCACCTTTCCTGAAGTTTGATTCGTAGCTGGGTAAACTCGGGCTTCAGAGGCTTAGATGGGACCAAACGTGTTCAGCTTGTGGCGAAAGCCTTTGACCAGAGGCATATACGCTTGTGCTTGGGGCGAGGGCTAGGCAAGAACGTTTACACACTGGGTTTTTTATCTTTACCCCTAAGCTGTCCCTTTCGGCGGCCGCAGGCGGAGAGAACCCGCGAGAGAGAACAGCTGCGAAGTGGATGCACAGAACAGTCACCTCGATACCAGCCCCGGGGTCCCAAGCAACGATCCTTCCCCGGAGGGTACTTAACCCACCCAGGGATTCAAGCAGGGAGTTCGCCTTGTCCAACTCGCACAGGAGACTGGCATGAGACGTAGGGCTCATCTACTTGCGTTCACACTACGTGGCCCGGAGAAGTTCTCACGGAGCCGAATCCAGCACCCTTCCTCCACCACGTGTGTACCCAAAGGAGCGCTGGGCAGTGGGTGTTCTCAAGGCCAAGAGAGAAGCCCTTGTTCTGTGCTGCACCTGCTGGGTGGTTCGAAGGTTTTCTCACCTTCCTGCTCTGGAAGCTTTTCAGAGCTGAGGCTACGCCTGGGCTGCGAAAGCAGAGAGGCGTAGAGGCCTTTCACACGGAAGGCGTGGGCCTGTTTCCCATGGAGAAAGTGTACGTCGCCCAACCCCCACCCCCACCCCTCCCCACCCCAACCCACCCCCAGCTGGAGGCGTGCGGCTTGACACCATTTTGTCCTGCCCATGGAAAATACAAAGAGGCCTACACGATTTGGGCTGTCTGGCGAAAGAATTTTGAATCGGCGGCACCCTGAGTACCTTTCCCGAAGTTTGCTTCCTAGCTGGTTAAACTCGGCATTCGGAGGCGAGGTGAGAGCAAACTTGCTCCGCGCGCGGCCAAGTGCCTTGATGCCCTGCCCTAAATGTTTGAGCTTCTGGCCAGCGTCACGCAAGTACTTTGACACGTAGGATTCTCACTTTTACTCCAAGCTGTCCCTGTTGGCTGAAGCAGTCGGCGTGTCTGTGTCGCAGCCTGGGAGGCCGGGCGTTGGGGGAGTCTGCCAAGTGACTGGCCTCCATTTATAGCTAACTGAGAAACGGCGTCGAAGCTTTCGGGAGCCTCTTACAGGAATGGTTGCAGTTCGGAACTGGAGACTGTGCTGGCCAACGTCAGCAGCTCCTCTCCCTCGGAGGGCTCTTGGTGTGCCGACCCCTAACAGCCAGCACGGTCCCCAGCTCGTGAACGGTCCCATTGCGAGCCGGTCTCGTCCGTGAAAGAGCCACGTGAGGCTGATCTCCAACAGTCGGGCTCCACACCTGGAGCCTTTGGGACAGGGCAGTCCTGAGCCGATGTGCCCACCAGGGGACGCGACCAAAGTTTACGTACCACAGGAAAGCGCCATCAGGGCCTCGTGTTCTCTCCATGAAATGAACGTGAGCTTGAAGGGTGACGCGTCAGCGTGCACTGTGAACAGCTCGCTGGCACGCCTGTCTTCGGCCCCTCTCACGGTCTCACGCACCCGGGCTCAGTTCCGTGTAGGAATGCTGAGTGGGAGCGCCAGCCTCGCTTCTGGACTCTAAAGCCTTCCACCCCCTAATGGCAGGTTGTGTGTGTCTCTCACGTGGGGGGAGGAATGAGGTCGCCCACAGAGGTTCTGCCATGAAAGATCTAAAGACGCACGCTGCTGAGGAGCTTGCTCCTCATGGAGCGTCCCCCGAAGGCCAGAGGAATGCCGAAGGTCTCTTTCAAAGCTGCCGGACGCTCTGCCGTTCTAGGCCTGAGATAGGGACCTTGTGACGGCACTGTAACCCCGCGAGGTCCAGGAGACATCGCCAGTGCGAGTGGCAATCCGCAAGGAAGAACCTTCAAGGCGGAGTGTCCTTCCCTGTACAAAACGGCGCCCAAGTGGCTGAGGCAGGGAGCATTTTCCTTCACAGAACCGGCATCCTCGTAGCCTGTGGGTTACTCTAAAGAAACGACACTGTGAGCAACCTCTTCGAAAAGGCCTTCGCAAGCGACTTGGAGACAACAGCAGCGCAGTGGAGGCACAGACCATTATCCTAGAGAGCAGCAGCACAGTGTCTCCAGCAGCGATCGCTTCCCGGAGGATACTTAAGCCACACCGAGATTCCAGCAGGGAGTTTTGCCTTGTAGCAGTACAACTCACTCAGGAAAGAGGGATGAGGTGTAGGGCTAATCTACGTGCGCTCACGCTCTGTGTCCCCGAGAAGGTTTCACGGAGCAGAATGCATCACCGACCGCTACCACGTGTGTGCACCAAAGAAGCCCTGTGCCGTGGGTGTTCTCAGGCCGACAGCGAAGACCTAGGTGTGTGCTGCACCCGCGCTCGGTGGTTCACACGTTGCGTGACCCTGTGCCTTTGGAAGATGTTCAGAGCGGGTGGCACCTGCGTGCTGCGAGCGCAAGAGGTGTAGAGTGTAGAGGCCTTTCACACTGGAGGAAGGGCTTGCATCTCATGGAGAAAATGTGTACGTCGCCCGGGAGACGGAGGCGCGCTCCTGACACCGTTTCCTCTGCCCGTTTAAAGCACAAGTGTTTGTACTCGATCTGGGCTGCCTGGTGAAACGCTTGGCAGTCCGCATCACCCTGAGCACCTTTCCTGAAGTTTGATTCGTAGCTGGGTAAACTCGGGCTTCAGAGGCTTAGATGGGACCAAACGTGTTCAGCTTGTGGCGAAAGCCTTTGACCAGAGGCATATACGCTTGTGCTTGGGGCGAGGGCTAGGCAAGAACGTTTACACACTGGGTTTTTATCTTTACCCTAAGCTGTCCCTTTCGGCGGCCGCAGGCGGAGAGAACCCGCGGAGAGAGAACAGCTGCGAAGTGGATGCACAGAACAGTCACCTCGATACCAGCCCCGGGGTCCCAAGCAACGATCCTTCCCCGGAGGGTACTTAACCCACCCAGGGATTCAAGCAGGGAGTTCGCCTTGTCCAACTCGCACAGGAGACTGGCATGAGACGTAGGGCTCATCTACTTGCGTTCACACTACGTGGCCCGGAGAAGTTCTCACGGAGCCGAATCCAGCACCCTTCCTCCACCACGTGTGTACCCAAAGGAGCGCTGGGCAGTGGGTGTTCTCAAGGCCAAGAGAGAAGCCCTTGTTCTGTGCTGCACCTGCTGGGTGGTTCGAAGGTTTTCTCACCTTCCTGCTCTGGAAGCTTTTCAGAGCTGAGGCTACGCCTGGGCCTGCGAAAGCAGAGAGGCGTAGAGGCCTTTCACACGGAAGGCGTGGGCCTGTTTCCCATGGAGAAAGTGTACGTCGCCCAACCCCCACCCCCACCCCTCCCCACCCCAACCCACCCCCAGCTGGAGGCGTGCGGCTTGACACCATTTTGTCCTGCCCATGGAAAATACAAAGAGGCCTACACGATTTGGGCTGTCTGGCGAAAGAATTTTGAATCGGCGGCACCCTGAGTACCTTTCCCGAAGTTTGCTTCCTAGCTGGTTAAACTCGGCATTCGGAGGCGAGGTGAGAGCAAACTTGCTCCGCGCGCGGCCAAGTGCCTTGATGCCCTGCCCTAAATGTTTGAGCTTCTGGCCAGCGTCACGCAAGTACTTTGACACGTAGGATTCTCACTTTTACTCCAAGCTGTCCCTGTTGGCTGAAGCAGTCGGCGTGTCTGTGTCGCAGC